>NW_026989993.1:0-60491 GCF_036417665.1 Passer domesticus | reverse complement strand
AAATTTTTAGGTTGGGTGGTCACGGTGGGCCAGGGCGAGTGGCCGCAAAGAGAGGCCATTTTGCAGGGGAAAAAGAAGTCATTTGGCCAACCTCTGGGCATCCGATGAAAGCTGGCATTTGGGGGCTATAAGGCCGAGCTGGGATCTAGCTTCTGACCACTGTAGTTTTGGAGAAATCCAACAAAATTTGGAAATTTTTAGGTTGGGTGGTCAGGGTGGGCCAGGGCAAGTGGCCGCAAGGAGAGGCCATTTTGCAGGGGAAAAAGAAGTCATTTGGCCAACGTCTGGGCATCAGGTGAAAGCTGGCATTTGGGGCTATAAGGCCGAGCTGGGATCTAGCTTCTGACCACTGTAGTTTTGGAGAAATCCAACAAATTTGGAAATTTTTAGGTTGGGTGGTCAGGGTGGGCCAGGGCGAGTGGCCGCAAAGAGAGGCCATTTTGCAGGGGAAAAAGAAGTCATTTGGCCAACCTCTGGGCATCAGATGAAAGCTGGCGTTTGGGGCTATAAGGCCGAGCTGGGATCTAGCTTCTGACCACTGTAGTTTTGGAGAAATCCAGCAAAATTTGGAAATTTTGAGGTTGGGTGGTCAGGGTGGGCCAGGGCGAGTGGCCGCAAAGAGAGGCCATTTTGCAGGGGAAAAAGAAGTCATTTGGCCAACCTCTGGGCATTCGATGAAAGCTGGCATTTGGGGCTATAAGGCCGAGCTGGGATCTAGCTTCTGACCACTGTAGTTTTGGAGAAATTCAACAAAATTTGGAAATTTTTAGGTTGGGTGGGTCAGGGTGGGCCAGGGCGAGTGGCCGCAAAGAGAGGCCATTTTGCAGGGGAAAAAGAAGTCATTTGGCCAACGTCTGGGCATCAGGTGAAAGCTGGCGTTTGGGGCTATAAGGCCGAGCTGGGATCTAGCTTCTGACCACTGTAGTTTTGGAGAAATCCAACAAAAATTTGGAAATTTTTAGGTTGGGTGGTCAGGGTGGGCCAGGGCGAGTGGCCGCAAAGAGAGGCTATTTTGCAGGGGAAAAAGAAGTCATTTGGCCAGGCTCTGGGAATCAGATGAAAGCTGGTGTTTGGGGCTATAAGGCCGAGCTGGGATCTAGCTTCTGACCACTGTAGTTTTGGAGAAATCCAACAAAATTTGGAAATTTTTAGGTTGGGTGGTCAGGGTGGGCCAGGGCGAGTGGCCGCAAGGAGAGGCCATTTTGCAGGGAAAAAGAAGTCATTTGGCCAACTTCGGGGCATCAGATGAAAGCTGGCGTTTGGGGCTATAAGGCCGAGCTGGGATCTAGCTTCTGACCACTGTAGTTTTGGAGAAATCCAACAAAATTTGGAAATTTTGAGGTTGGGTGGTCAGGGTGGGCCAGGGCGAGTGGCCGCAAAGAGAGGCCATTTTGCAGGGGAAAAAGAAGTCATTTGGCCAACCTCTGGGCATCAGATGAAAGCTGGCGTTTGGGGCTATAAGGCTGAGCTGTGGATCTAGCTTCTGACCACTGTAGTTTTGGAGAAATTCAACAAAATTTGGAAATTTTGAGGTTGGGTGGTCAGGGTGGGCCAGGGTGAATGGCCGCAAAGAGAGGCCATTTTGCAGGGGAAAAAGAAGTCATTTGGCCAGGCTCTGGGAATCAGATGAAAGCTGGCGTTTGGGGCTATAAGGCCGAGCTGGGATCTAGCTTCTGACCACTTTGGTTTTGGAGAAATCCAACAAAATTTGGAAATTTTTAGGTTGGGTGGTCAGGGTGGGCCAGGGCGAGTGGCCGCAAAGAGAGGCCATTTTGCAGGGGAAAAAGAAGTCATTTGGCCAACCTCTGGGCATCAGATGAAAGCTGGCATTTGGGGCTATAAGGCCGAGCTGGGATCTAGCTTCTGACCACTGTAGTTTTGGAGAAATCCAGCAAAATTTGGAAATTTTGAGGTTGGGTGGTCAGGGTGGGCCAGGGCGAGTGGCCGCAAAGAGAGGCTATTTTGCAGGGGAAAAAGAAGTCATTTGGCCAGGCTCTGGGCATCAGATGAAAGCTGGCATTTGGGGCTATAAGGCCGAGCTGGGATCTAGCTTCTGACCACTGTAGTTTTGGAGAAATCCAACAAAATTTGGAAATTTTTAGGTTGGGTGGTCAGGGTGGGCCAGGGCGAGTGGCCGCAAAGAGAGGCCATTTTGCAGGGGAAAAAGCACTCATTTTTGCCAGGCTCAGGGCATCAGGTGAAAGCTGGCATTTGGGGGCTATAAGGCCGACCTGGGATCTAGCTTCTGACCACTGTAGTTTTGGAGAAATCCAACAAAATTTGGAAATTTTAGGTTGGGTGGTCAGGGTGGGCCAGGGCGAGTGGCCGCAAAGAGAGGCCATTTTGCAGGGGAAAAAGCAGTCATTTGGCCAGGCTCTGGGCATCAGGTGAAAGCTGGCCCTTTGTGGCTATAAGGCCGAGCTGGGATCTAGCTTCTGACCACTGTAGTTTTGGAGAAATCCAACAAAATTTGGAAATTTTTAGGTTGGGTGGTCAGGGTGGGCCAGGACGAGTGGCCGCAAAGAGAGGCCATTTTGCAGGGGAAAAAGAAGTCATTTGGCCAACTTCTGGGCATCAGATGAAAGCTGGCGTTTGGGGCTATAAGGCCGAGCTGGGATCTAGCTTCTGACCACTGTAGTTTTGGAGAAATCCAACAAAATTTGGAAATTTTTAGGTTGGGTGGTCAGGGTGGGCCAGGGCGAGTGGCCGCAAAGAGAGGCCATTTTGCAGGGGAAAAAGCAGTCATTTGGCCAACCTTTGGGCATCAGATGAAAGCTGGCGTTTGGGGCTATAAGGCCGAGCTGGGATCTAGCTTCTGACCACTGTAGTTTTGGAGAAATCCAACAAAATTTGGAAATTTTTAGGTTGGGTGGTCAGGGTGGGCCAGGGCGAGTGGCCGCAAAGAGAGGCCATTTGCAGGGGAAAAAGAAGTCATTTGGCCAACCTCTGGGCATCAGATGAAAGCTGGCGTTTGGGGCTATAAGGCCGAGCTGGGATCTAGCTTCTGACCACTGTAGTTTTGGAGAAATCCAACAAAATTTGGAAATTTTTAGGTTGGGTGGTCAGGGTGGGCCAGGGCGAGTGGCCGCAAGGAGAGGCCATTTTGCAGGGGAAAAAGAAGTCATTTGGCCAACTTCGGGGCATCAGATGAAAGCTGGCGTTTGGGGCTATAAGGCCGAGCTGGGATCTAGCTTCTGACCACTGTAGTTTTGGAGAAATCCAACAAAATTTGGAAATTTTTAGGTTGGGTGGTCAGGGTGGGCCAGGGCGAGTGGCCGCAAAGAGAGGCCATTTTGCAGGGGAAAAAGAAGTCATTTGGCCAACCTCTGGGCATCAGATGAAAGCTGGCGTTTGGGGCTATAAGGCCGAGCTGGGATCTAGCTTCTGACCACTGTAGTTTTGGAGAAATTCAACAAAATTTGGAAATTTTTAGGTTGGGTGGTCAGGGTGGGCCAGGGCGAGTGGCCGCAAAGAGAGGCCATTTTGCAGGGGAAAAAGCAGTCATTTGGCCAGGCTCTGGGCATCAGGTGAAAGCTGGCCTTTGTGGCTATAAGGCCGAGCTGGGATCTAGCTTCTGACCACTGTAGTTTTGGAGAAATCCAACAAAATTTGGAAATTTTTAGGTTGGGTGGTCAGGGTGGGCCAGGACGAGTGGCCGCAAAGAGAGGCCATTTTGCAGGGGAAAAAGAAGTCATTTGGCCAACTTCTGGGCATCAGATGAAAGCTGGCGTTTGGGGCTATAAGGCCGAGCTGGGATCTAGCTTCTGACCACTGTAGTTTTGGAGAAATCCAACAAAATTTGGAAATTTTTAGGTTGGGTGGTCAGGGTGGGCCAGGGCGAGTGGCCGCAAAAGAGAGGCCATTTTGCAGGGGAAAAAGCAGTCATTTGGCCAACCTTTGGGCATCAGATGAAAGCTGGCGTTTGGGGCTATAAGGCCGAGCTGGGATCTAGCTTCTGACCACTGTAGTTTTGGAGAAATCCAACAAAATTTGGAAATTTTTAGGTTGGGTGGTCAGGGTGGGCCAGGGCGAGTGGCCGCAAAGAGAGGCCATTTTGCAGGGGAAAAAGAAGTCATTTGGCCAACCTCTGGGCATCAGATGAAAGCTGGCGTTTGGGGCTATAAGGCCGAGCTGGGATCTAGCTTCTGACCACTGTAGTTTTGGAGAAATCCAACAAAATTTGGAAATT
This sequence comes from Passer domesticus, assembly GCF_036417665.1. Lineage (NCBI taxonomy): Eukaryota > Metazoa > Chordata > Aves > Passeriformes > Passeridae > Passer > Passer domesticus. Next base: position 56,302 of record NW_026989993.1, on the reverse strand, counting down.
TTTAGGTTGGGTGGTCAGGGTGGGCCAGGGCGAGTGGCCGCAAGGAGAGGCCATTTTGCAGGGGAAAAAGAAGTCATTTGGCCAACTTCGGGGCATCAGATGAAAGCTGGCGTTTGGGGCTATAAGGCCGAGCTGGGATCTAGCTTCTGACCACTGTAGTTTTGGAGAAATCCAACAAAATTTGGAAATTTTTAGGTTGGGTGGTCAGGGTGGGCCAGGGCGAGTGGCCGCAAAGAGAGGCCATTTTGCAGGGGAAAAAGAAGTCATTTGGCCAACCTCTGGGCATCAGATGAAAGCTGGCGTTTGGGGCTATAAGGCCGAGCTGGGATCTAGCTTCTGACCACTGTAGTTTTGGAGAAATTCAACAAATTTGGAAATTTTGAGGTTGGGTGGTCAGGGTGGGCCAGGGCGAATGGCCGCAAAGAGAGGCCATTTTGCAGGGGAAAAAGCAGTCATTTGGCCAGGCTCTGGGAATCAGATGAAAGCTGCGTTTGGGGCTATAAGGCCGAGCTGGGATCTAGCTTCTGACCACTTTGGTTTTGGAGAAATCCAACAAAATTTGGAAATTTTTAGGTTGGGTGGTCAGGGTGGGCCAGGGCGAGTGGCCGCAAAGAGAGGCCATTTTGCAGGGGAAAAAGAAGTCATTTGGCCAACCTCTGGGCATCAGATGAAAGCTGGCGTTTGGGGCTATAAGGCCGAGCTGGGATCTAGCTTCTGACCACTGTAGTTTTGGAGAAATCCAACAAAATTTGGAAATTTTGAGGTTGGGTGGTCAGGGTGGGCCAGGGCGAGTGGCCGCAAAGAGAGGCTATTTTGCAGGGGAAAAAGAAGTCATTTGGCCAGGCTCTGGGCATCAGATGAAAGCTGGCATTTGGGGCTATAAGGCCGAGCTGGGATCTAGCTTCTGACCACTGTAGTTTTGGAGAAATCCAACAAAATTTGGAAATTTTTAGGTTGGGTGGTCAGGGTGGGCCAGGGCGAGTGGCCGCAAAGAGAGGCCATTTTTCAGGGGAAAAAGCAGTCATTTTGCCAGGCTCAGGGCATCAGGTGAAAGCTGGCATTTGGGGCTATAAGGCCGAGCTGGGATCTAGCTTCTGACCACTGTAGTTTTGGAGAAATCCAACAAAATTTGGAAATTTTTAGGTTGGGTGGTCAGGGTGGGCCAGGGCGAGTGGCCGCAAAGAGAGGCCATTTTGCAGGGGAAAAAGCAGTCATTTGGCCAGGCTCTGGGCATCAGGTGAAAGCTGGCCTTTGTGGCTATAAGGCCGAGCTGGGATCTAGCTTCTGACCACTGTAGTTTTGGAGAAATCCAACAAAATTTGGAAATTTTTAGGTTGGGTGGTCAGGGTGGGCCAGGACGAGTGGCCGCAAAGAGAGGCCATTTTGCAGGGGAAAAAGAGTCATTTGGCCAACTTCTGGGCATCAGATGAAAGCTGGCGTTTGGGGCTATAAGGCCGAGCTGGGATCTAGCTTCTGACCACTGTAGTTTTTGGAGAAATCCAACAAAATTTGGAAATTTTTAGGTTGGGTGGTCAGGGTGGGCCAGGGCGAGTGGCCGCAAAGAGAGGCTATTTTGCAGGGGAAAAAGAAGTCATTTGGCCAGGCTCTGGGAATCAGATGAAAGCTGGTGTTTGGGGCTATAAAGGCCGAGCTGGGATCTAGCTTCTGACCACTGTAGTTTTGGAGAAATCCAACAAAATTTGGAAATTTTTAGGTTGGGTGGTCAGGGTGGGCCAGGGCGAGTGGCCGCAAGGAGAGGCCATTTTGCAGGGGAAAAAGAAGTCATTTGGCCAACTTCGGGGCATCAGATGAAAGCTGGCGTTTGGGGCTATAAGGCCGAGCTGGGATCTAGCTTCTGACCACTGTAGTTTTGGAGAAATCCAACAAAATTTGGAAATTTTGAGGTTGGGTGGTCAGGGTGGGCCAGGGCGAGTGGCCGCAAAGAGAGGCCATTTTGCAGGGGAAAAAGAAGTCATTTGGCCAACCTCTGGGCATCAGATGAAAGCTGGCGTTTGGGGCTATAAGGCTGAGCTGGGATCTAGCTTCTGACCACTGTAGTTTTGGAGAAATTCAACAAAATTTGGAAATTTTGAGGTTGGGTGGTCAGGGTGGGCCAGGGTGAATGGCCGCAAAGAGAGGCCATTTTGCAGGGGAAAAAGAAGTCATTTGGCCAGGCTCTGGGAATCAGATGAAAGCTGGCGTTTGGGGCTATAAGGCCGAGCTGGGATCTAGCTTCTGACCACTTTTGGTTTTGGAGAAATCCAACAAAATTTGGAAATTTTGAGGTTGGGTGGTCAGGGTGGGCCAGGGCGAGTGGCCGCAAAGAGAGGCCATTTTGCAGGGGAAAAAGAAGTCATTTGGCCAACCTCTGGGCATCAGATGAAAGCTGGCATTTGGGGCTATAAGGCCGAGCTGGGATCTAGCTTCTGACCACTGTAGTTTTGGAGAAATCCAGCAAAATTTGGAAATTTTGAGGTTGGGTGGTCAGGGTGGGCCAGGGCGAGTGGCCGCAAAGAGAGGCTATTTTGCAGGGGAAAAAGAAGTCATTTGGCCAGGCTCTGGGCATCAGATGAAAGCTGGCATTTGGGGCTATAAGGCCGAGCTGGGATCTAGCTTCTGACCACTGTAGTTTTGGAGAAATCCAACAAAATTTGGAAATTTTTAGGTTGGGTGGTCAGGGTGGGCCAGGGCGAGTGGCCGCAAAGAGAGGCCATTTTGCAGGGGAAAAAGCACTCATTTTGCCAGGCTCAGGGCATCAGGTGAAAGCTGGCATTTGGGGCTATAAGGCCGACCTGGGATCTAGCTTCTGACCACTGTAGTTTTGGAGAAATCCAACAAAATTTGGAAATTTTTAGGTTGGGTGGTCAGGGTGGGCCAGGGCGAGTGGCCGCAAAGAGAGGCCATTTTGCAGGGGAAAAAGCAGTCATTTGGCCAGGCTCTGGGCATCAGGTGAAAGCTGGCCTTTGTGGCTATAAGGCCGAGCTGGGATCTAGCTTCTGACCACTGTAGTTTTGGAGAAATCCAACAAAATTTGGAAATTTTTAGGTTGGGTGGTCAGGGTGGGCCAGGACGAGTGGCCGCAAAGAGAGGCCATTTTGCAGGGGAAAAAGAAGTCATTTGGCCAACTTCTGGGCATCAGATGAAAGCTGGCGTTTGGGGCTATAAGGCCGAGCTGGGATCTAGCTTCTGACCACTGTAGTTTTGGAGAAATCCAACAAAATTTGGAAATTTTTAGGTTGGGTGGTCAGGGTGGGCCAGGGCGAGTGGCCGCAAAGAGAGGCCATTTTGCAGGGGAAAAAGCAGTCATTTGGCCAACCTTTGGGCATCAGATGAAAGCTGGCGTTTGGGGCTATAAGGCCGAGCTGGGATCTAGCTTCTGACCACTGTAGTTTTGGAGAAATCCAACAAAATTTGGAAATTTTTAGGTTGGGTGGTCAGGGTGGGCCAGGGCGAGTGGCCGCAAAGAGAGGCCATTTTGCAGGGGAAAAAGAAGTCATTTGGCCAACCTCTGGGCATCAGATGAAAGCTGGCGTTTGGGGCTATAAGGCCGAGCTGGGATCTAGCTTCTGACCACTGTAGTTTTGGAGAAATCCAACAAAATTTGGAAATTTTTAGGTTGGGTGGTCAGGGTGGGCCAGGGCGAGTGGCCGCAAGGAGAGGCCATTTTGCAGGGGAAAAAGAAGTCATTTGGCCAACTTCGGGGCATCAGATGAAAGCTGGCGTTTGGGGGCTATAAGGCCGAGCTGGGATCTAGCTTCTGACCACTGTAGTTTTGGAGAAATCCAACAAAATTTGGAAATTTTTAGGTTGGGTGGTCAGGGTGGGCCAGGGCGAGTGGCCGCAAAGAGAGGCCATTTTGCAGGGGAAAAAGAAGTCATTTGGCCAACCTCTGGGCATCAGATGAAAGCTGGCGTTTGGGGCTATAAGGCCGAGCTGGGATCTAGCTTCTGACCACTGTAGTTTTGGAGAAATTCAACAAAATTTGGAAATTTTTAGGTTGGGTGGTCAGGGTGGGCCAGGGCGAGTGGCCGCAAAGAGAGGCCATTTTGCAGGGGAAAAAGCAGTCATTTGGCCAGGCTCTGGGCATCAGGTGAAAGCTGGCCTTTGTGGCTATAAGGCCGAGCTGGGATCTAGCTTCTGACCACTGTAGTTTTGGAGAAATCCAACAAAATTTGGAAATTTTTAGGTTGGGTGGTCAGGGTGGGCCAGGACGAGTGGCCGCAAAGAGAGGCCATTTTGCAGGGGAAAAAGAAGTCATTTGGCCAACTTCTGGGCATCAGATGAAAGCTGGCGTTTGGGGCTATAAGGCCGAGCTGGGATCTAGCTTCTGACCACTGTAGTTTTGGAGAAATCCAACAAAATTTGGAAATTTTTAGGTTGGGTGGTCAGGGTGGGCCAGGGCGAGTGGCCGCAAAGAGAGGCCATTTTGCAGGGGAAAAAGCAGTCATTTGGCCAACCTTTGGGCATCAGATGAAAGCTGGCGTTTGGGGCTATAAGGCCGAGCTGGGATCTAGCTTCTGACCACTGTAGTTTTGGAGAAATCCAACAAAATTTGGAAATTTTTAGGTTGGGTGGTCAGGGTGGGCCAGGGCGAGTGGCCGCAAAGAGAGGCCATTTTGCAGGGGAAAAAGAAGTCATTTGGCCAACCTCTGGGCATCAGATGAAAGCTGGCGTTTGGGGCTATAAGGCCGAGCTGGGATCTAGCTTCTGACCACTGTAGTTTTGGAGAAATCCAACAAAATTTGGAAATTTTTAGGTTGGGTGGTCAGGGTGGGCCAGGGCGAGTGGCCGCAAAGAGAGGCCATTTTGCAGGGGAAAAAGAAGTCATTTGGCCAACTTCTGGGCATCAGATGAAAGCTGGCGTTTGGGGCTATAAGGCCGAGCTGGGATCTAGCTTCTGACCACTGTAGTTTTGGAGAAATCCAACAAAATTTGGAAATTTTTAGGTTGGGTGGTCAGGGTGGGCCAGGGCGAGTGGCCGCAAAGAGAGGCCATTTTGCAGGGGAAAAAGAAGTCATTTGGCCAACCTCTGGGCATCAGATGAAAGCTGGCGTTTGGGGCTATAAGGCCGAGCTGGGATCTAGCTTCTGACCACTGTAGTTTTGGAGAAATTCAACAAAATTTGGAAATTTTGAGGTTGGGTGGTCAGGGTGGGCCAGGGCGAATGGCCGCAAAGAGAGGCCATTTTGCAGGGGAAAAAGCAGTCATTTGGCCAGGCTCTGGGAATCAGATGAAAGCTGCGTTTGGGGCTATAAGGCCGAGCTGGGATCTAGCTTCTGACCACTTTGGTTTTGGAGAAATCCAACAAAATTTGGAAATTTTTAGGTTGGGTGGTCAGGGTGGGCCAGGGCGAGTGGCCGCAAAGAGAGGCCATTTTGCAGGGGAAAAAGAAGTCATTTGGCCAACCTCTGGGCATCAGATGAAAGCTGGCGTTTGGGGCTATAAGGCCCGAGCTGGGATCTAGCTTCTGACCACTGTAGTTTTGGAGAAATCCAACAAAATTTGGAAATTTTGAGGTTGGGTGGTCAGGGTGGGCCAGGGCGAGTGGCCGCAAAGAGAGGCTATTTTGCAGGGGAAAAAGAAGTCATTTGGCCAGGCTCTGGGCATCAGATGAAAGCTGGCATTTGGGGCTATAAGGCCGAGCTGGGATCTAGCTTCTGACCACTGTAGTTTTGGAGAAATCCAACAAAATTTGGAAATTTTTAGGTTGGGTGGTCAGGGTGGGCCAGGGCGAGTGGCCGCAAAGAGAGGCCATTTTTCAGGGGAAAAAGCAGTCATTTTGCCAGGCTCAGGGCATCAGGTGAAAGCTGGCATTTGGGGCTATAAGGCCGAGCTGGGATCTAGCTTCTGACCACTGTAGTTTTGGAGAAATCCAACAAAATTTGGAAATTTTTAGGTTGGGTGGTCAGGGTGGGCCAGGGCGAGTGGCCGCAAAGAGAGGCCATTTTGCAGGGGAAAAAGCAGTCATTTGGCCAGGCTCTGGGCATCAGGTGAAAGCTGGCCTTTGTGGCTATAAGGCCGAGCTGGGATCTAGCTTCTGACCACTGTAGTTTTGGAGAAATCCAACAAAATTTGGAAATTTTTAGGTTGGGTGGTCAGGGTGGGCCAGGACGAGTGGCCGCAAAGAGAGGCCATTTTGCAGGGGAAAAAGAAGTCATTTGGCCAACTTCTGGGCATCAGATGAAAGCTGGCGTTTGGGGCTATAAGGCCGAGCTGGGATCTAGCTTCTGACCACTGTAGTTTTGGAGAAATCCAACAAAATTTGGAAATTTTTAGGTTGGGTGGTCAGGGTGGGCCAGGGCGAGTGGCCGCAAAGAGAGGCATTTTGCAGGGGAAAAAGCAGTCATTTGGCCAACCTTTGGGCATCAGATGAAAGCTGGCGTTTGGGGCTATAAGGCCGAGCTGGGATCTAGCTTCTGACCACTGTAGTTTTGGAGAAATCCAACAAAATTTGGAAATTTTTAGGTTGGGTGGTCAGGGTGGGCCAGGGCGAGTGGCCGCAAAGAGAGGCCATTTTGCAGGGGAAAAAGAAGTCATTTGGCCAACCTCTGGGCATCAGATGAAAGCTGGCGTTTGGGGCTATAAGGCCGAGCTGGGATCTAGCTTCTGACCACTGTAGTTTTGGAGAAATCCAGCAAAATTTGGAAATTTTGAGGTTGGGTGGTCAGGGTGGGCCAGGGCGAGTGGCCGCAAAGAGAGGCCATTTTGCAGGGGAAAAAGAAGTCATTTGGCCAACCTCTGGGCATTCGATGAAAGCTGGCATTTGGGGCTATAAGGCCGAGCTGGGATCTAGCTTCTGACCACTGTAGTTTTGGAGAAATCCAACAAAATTTGGAAATTTTTAGGTTGGGTGGTCAGGGTGGGCCAGGGCGAGTGGCCGCAAGGAGAGGCCATTTTGCAGGGGAAAAAGAAGTCATTTGGCCAACTTCGGGGCATCAGATGAAAGCTGGCGTTTGGGGCTATAAGGCCGAGCTGGGATCTAGCTTCTGACCACTGTAGTTTTGGAGAAATCCAACAAAATTTGGAAATTTTTAGGTTGGGTGGTCAGGGTGGGCCAGGGCGAGTGGCCGCAAAGAGAGGCCATTTTGCAGGGGAAAAAGAAGTCATTTGGCCAACCTCTGGGCATCAGATGAAAGCTGGCGTTTGGGGCTATAAGGCCGAGCTGGGATCTAGCTTCTGACCACTGTAGTTTTGGAGAAATTCAACAAAATTTGGAAATTTTGAGGTTGGGTGGTCAGGGTGGGCCAGGGCGAATGGCCGCAAAGAGAGGCCATTTTGCAGGGGAAAAAGCAGTCATTTGGCCAGGCTCTGGGAATCAGATGAAAGCTGCGTTTGGGGCTATAAGGCCGAGCTGGGATCTAGCTTCTGACCACTTTGGTTTTGGAGAAATCCAACAAAATTTGGAAATTTTTAGGTTGGGTGGTCAGGGTGGGCCAGGGCGAGTGGCCGCAAAGAGAGGCCATTTTGCAGGGGAAAAAGAAGTCATTTGGCCAACCTCTGGGCATCAGATGAAAGCTGGCGTTTGGGGCTATAAGGCCGAGCTGGGATCTAGCTTCTGACCACTGTAGTTTTGGAGAAATCCAACAAAATTTGGAAATTTTGAGGTTGGGTGGTCAGGGTGGGCCAGGGCGAGTGGCCGCAAAGAGAGGCTATTTTGCAGGGGAAAAAGAAGTCATTTGGCCAGGCTCTGGGCATCAGATGAAAGCTGGCATTTGGGGCTATAAGGCCGAGCTGGGATCTAGCTTCTGACCACTGTAGTTTTGGAGAAATCCAACAAAATTTGGAAATTTTTAGGTTGGGTGGTCAGGGTGGGCCAGGGCGAGTGGCCGCAAAGAGAGGCCATTTTTCAGGGGAAAAAGCAGTCATTTTGCCAGGCTCAGGGCATCAGGTGAAAGCTGGCATTTGGGGCTATAAGGCCGAGCTGGGATCTAGCTTCTGACCACTGTAGTTTTGGAGAAATCCAACAAAATTTGAAATTTTTAGGTTGGGTGGTCAGGGTGGGCCAGGGCGAGTGGCCGCAAAGAGAGGCCATTTTGCAGGGGAAAAAGCAGTCATTTGGCCAGGCTCTGGGCATCAGGTGAAAGCTGGCCTTTGTGGCTATAAGGCCGAGCTGGGATCTAGCTTCTGACCACTGTAGTTTTGGAGAAATCCAACAAAATTTGGAAATTTTTAGGTTGGGTGGTCAGGGTGGGCCAGGACGAGTGGCCGCAAAGAGAGGCCATTTTGCAGGGGAAAAAGAAGTCATTTGGCCAACTTCTGGGCATCAGATGAAAGCTGGCGTTTGGGGCTATAAGGCCGAGCTGGGATCTAGCTTCTGACCACTGTAGTTTTGGAGAAATCCAACAAAATTTGGAAATTTTTAGGTTGGGTGGTCAGGGTGGGCCAGGGCGAGTGGCCGCAAAGAGAGGCCATTTTGCAGGGGAAAAAGCAGTCATTTGGCCAACCTTTGGGCATCAGATGAAAGCTGGCGTTTGGGGCTATAAGGCCGAGCTGGGATCTAGCTTCTGACCACTGTAGTTTTGGAGAAATCCAACAAAATTTGGAAATTTTTAGGTTGGGTGGTCAGGGTGGGCCAGGGCGAGTGGCCGCAAAGAGAGGCCATTTTGCAGGGGAAAAAGAAGTCATTTGGCCAACCTCTGGGCATCAGATGAAAGCTGGCGTTTGGGGCTATAAGGCCGAGCTGGGATCTAGCTTCTGACCACTGTAGTTTTGGAGAAATCCAGCAAAATTTGGAAATTTTGAGGTTGGGTGGTCAGGGTGGGCCAGGGCGAGTGGCCGCAAAGAGAGGCCATTTTGCAGGGGAAAAAGAAGTCATTTGGCCAACCTCTGGGCATTCGATGAAAGCTGGCATTTGGGGCTATAAGGCCGAGCTGGGATCTAGCTTCTGACCACTGTAGTTTTGGAGAAATTCAACAAAATTTGGAAATTTTGAGGTTGGGTGGTCAGGGTGGGCCAGGGCAACTGGCCGCAAAGAGAGGCCATTTTGCAGGGGAAAAAGAAGTCATTTGGCCAACGTCTGGGCATCAGGTGAAAGCTGGCGTTTGGGGCTATAAGGCCGAGCTGGGATCTAGCTTCTGACCACTGTAGTTTTGGAGAAATCCAACAAAATTTGGAAATTTTTAGGTTGGGTGGTCAGGGTGGGCCAGGGCGAGTGGCCGCAAAGAGAGGCCATTTTGCAGGGGAAAAAGCAGTCATTTGGCCAGGCTCTGGGCATCAGGTGAAAGCTGGCCTTTGTGGCTATAAGGCCGAGCTGGGATCTAGCTTCTGACCACTGTAGTTTTGGAGAAATCCAACAAAATTTGGAAATTTTTAGGTTGGGTGGTCAGGGTGGGCCAGGACGAGTGGCCGCAAAGAGAGGCCGTTTTGCAGGGGAAAAAGAAGTCATTTGGCCAACTTCTGGGCATCAGATGAAAGCTGGCGTTTGGGGCTATAAGGCCGAGCTGGGATCTAGCTTCTGACCACTGTCGTTTTGGAGAAATCCAACAAAATTTGGAAATTTTTAGGTTGGGTGGTCAGGGTGGGCCAGGGCGAGTGGCCGCAAAGAGAGGCCATTTTGCAGGGGAAAAAGCAGTCATTTGGCCAGGCTCTGGGCATCAGATGAAAGCTGGCGTTTGGGGCTATAAGGCCGAGCTGGGATCTAGCTTCTGACCACTGTAGTTTTGGAGAAATCCAACAAAATTTGGAAATTTTTAGGTTGGGTGGTCAGGGTGGGCCAGGGCGAGTGGCCGCAAAGAGAGGCCATTTTGCAGGGGAAAAAGAAGTCATTTGGCCAGGCTCTGGGAATCAGATGAAAGCTGGCCTTTGTGGCTATAAGGCCGAGCTGGGATCTAGCTTCTGACCACTGTAGTTTTGGAGAAATCCAACAAAATTTGGAAATTTTTAGGTTGGGTGGTCAGGGTGGGCCAGGGCGAGTGGCCGCAAGGAGAGGCCATTTTGCAGGGGAAAAAGAATTCATTTGGCCAACTTCTGGGCATCAGATGAAAGCTGGCGTTTGGGGCTATAAGGCCGAGCTGGGATCTAGCTTCTGACCACTGTAGTTTTGGAGAAATCCAACAAAATTTGGAAATTTTTAGGTTGGGTGGTCAGGGTGGGCCAGGGCGAGTGGCCGCAAAGAGAGGCCATTTTGCAGGGGAAAAAGAAGTCATTTGGCCAACCTCTGGGCATCAGATGAAAGCTGGCGTTTGGGGCTATAAGGCCGAGCTGGGATCTAGCTTCTGACCACTGTAGTTTTGGAGAAATTCAACAAAATTTGGAAATTTTGAGGTTGGGTGGTCAGGGTGGGCCAGGGCGAGTGGCCGCAAAGAGAGGCCATTTTGCAGGGGAAAAAGAAGTCATTTGGCCAGGCTCTGGGAATCAGATGAAAGCTGGCATTTGGGGCTATAAGGCCGAGCTGGGATCTAGCTTCTGACCACTTTGGTTTTGGAGAAATCCAACAAAATTTGGAAATTTTTAGGTTGGGTGGTCAGGGTGGGCCAGGGCGAGTGGCCGCAAAGAGAGGCCATTTTGCAGGGGAAAAAGAAGTCATTTGGCCAACCTCTGGGCATCAGATGAAAGCTGGTGTTTGGGGCTATAAGGCCGAGCTGGGATCTAGCTTCTGACCACTGTAGTTTTGGAGAAATCCAGCAAAATTTGGAAATTTTGAGGTTGGGTGGTCAGGGTGGGCCAGGGCGAGTGGCCGCAAAGAGAGGCTATTTTGCAGGGGAAAAAGAAGTCATTTGGCCAGGCTCTGGGCATCAGATGAAAGCTGGCATTTGGGGCTATAAGGCCGAGCTGGGATCTAGCTTCTGACCACTGTAGTTTTGGAGAAATCCAACAAAATTTGGAAATTTTTAGGTTGGGTGGTCAGGGTGGGCCAGGGCGAGTGGCCGCAAAGAGAGGCCATTTTGCAGGGGAAAAAGAAGTCATTTGGCCAACCTCTGGGCATCCGATGAAAGCTGGCATTTGGGGCTATAAGGCCGAGCTGGGATCTAGCTTCTGACCACTGTAGTTTTGGAGAAATTCAACAAAATTTGGAAATTTAGAGGTTGGGTGGTCAGGGTGGGCCAGGGCAAGTGGCCGCAAAGAGAGGCCATTTTGCAGGGGAAAAAGAAGTCATTTGGCCAACCTCTGGGCATCAGGTGAAAGCTGGCCTTTGGGGCTATAAGGCCGAGCTGGGATCTAGCTTCTGACCACTGTAGTTTTGGAGAAATCCAACAAAATTTGGAAATTTTTAGGTTGGGTGGTCACGGTGGGCCAGGGCGAGTGGCCGCAAAGAGAGGCCATTTTGCAGGGGAAAAAGAAGTCATTTGGCCAACCTCTGGGCATCCGATGAAAGCTGGCATTTGGGGCTATAAGGCCGAGCTGGGATCTAGCTTCTGACCACTGTAGTTTTGGAGAAATCCAACAAAATTTGGAAATTTTGAGGTTGGGTGGTCAGGGTTGGCCAGGGCAAGTGGCCGCAAGGAGAGGCCATTTTGCAGGGGAAAAAGAAGTCATTTGGCCAACGTCTGGGCATCAGGTGTAAGCTGGCATTTGGGGCTATAAGGCCGAGCTGGGATCTAGCTTCTGACCACTGTAGTTTTGGAGAAATCCAACAAAATTTGGAAATTTTTAGGTTGGGTGGTCAGGGTGGGCCAGGGCGAGTGGCCGCAAAGAGAGGCCATTTTGCAGGGGAAAAAGAAGTCATTTGGCCAACCTCTGGGCATCAGATGAAAGCTGGCGTTTGGGGCTATAAGGCCGAGCTGGGATCTAGCTTCTGACCACTGTAGTTTTGGAGAAATCCAGCAAAATTTGGAAATTTTGAGGTTGGGTGGTCAGGGTGGGCCAGGGCGAGTGGCCGCAAAGAGAGGCCATTTTGCAGGGGAAAAAGAAGTCATTTGGCCAACCTCTGGGCATTCGATGAAAGCTGGCATTTGGGGCTATAAGGCCGAGCTGGGATCTAGCTTCTGACCACTGTAGTTTTGGAGAAATTCAACAAAATTTGGAAATTTTGAGGTTGGGTGGTCAGGGTGGGCCAGGGCGAGTGGCCGCAAAGAGAGGCCATTTTGCAGGGGAAAAAGAAGTCATTTGGCCAACCTCTGGGCATCAGGTGAAAGCTGGCATTTGGGGCTATAAGGCCGAGCTGGGATCTAGCTTCTGACCACTGTAGTTTTGGAGAAATCCAACAAAATTTGGAAATTTTTAGGTTGGGTGGTCAGGGTGGGCCAGGGCGAGTGGCCGCAAAGAGAGGCCATTTTGCAGGGGAAAAAGAAGTCATTTGGCCAACCTCTGGGCATCAGATGAAAGCTGGCGTTTGGGGCTATAAGGCCGAGCTGGGATCTAGCTTCTGACCACTGTAGTTTTGGAGAAATCCAACAAAATTTGGAAATTTTTAGGTTGGGTGGTCAGGGTGGGCCAGGGCGAGTGGCCGCAAAGAGAGGCTATTTTGCAGGGGAAAAAGAAGTCATTTGGCCAGGCTCTGGGAATCAGATGAAAGCTGGTGTTTGGGGCTATAAGGCCGAGCTGGGATCTAGCTTCTGACCACTGTAGTTTTGGAGAAATCCAACAAAATTTGGAAATTTTTAGGTTGGGTGGTCAGGGTGGGCCAGGGTGAGTGGCCGCAAGGAGAGGCCATTTTGCAGGGGAAAAAGAAGTCATTTGGCCAGGCTCTGGGCATCAGATGAAAGCTGGCGTTTGGGGCTATAAGTCCGAGCTGGGATCTAGCTTCTGACCACTGTAGTTTTGGAGAAATCCAACAAAATTTGGAAATTTTTAGGTTGGGTGGTCAGGGTGGGCCAGGGCGAGTGGCCGCAAAGAGAGGCCATTTTGCAGGGGAAAAAGAAGTCATTTGGCCAACCTCTGGGCATCAGATGAAAGCTGGCGTTTGGGGCTATAAGGCTGAGCTGGGATCTAGCTTCTGACCACTGTAGTTTTGGAGAAATTCAACAAAATTTGGAAATTTTGAGGTTGGGTGGTCAGGGTGGGCCAGGGTGAATGGCCGCAAAGAGAGGCCATTTTGCAGGGGAAAAAGAAGTCATTTGGCCAGGCTCTGGGAATCAGATGAAAGCTGGCGTTTGGGGCTATAAGGCCGAGCTGGGATCTAGCTTCTGACCACTTTGGTTTTGGAGAAATCCAACAAAATTTGGAAATTTTTAGGTTGGGTGGTCAGGGTGGGCCAGGGCGAGTGGCCGCAAAGAGAGGCCATTTTGCAGGGGAAAAAGAAGTCATTTGGCCAACCTCTGGGCATCAGATGAAAGCTGGCGTTTGGGGCTATAAGGCCGAGCTGGGATCTAGCTTCTGACCACTGTAGTTTTGGAGAAATCCAACAAAATTTGGAAATTTTGAGGTTGGGTGGTCAGGGTGGGCCAGGGCGAGTGGCCGCAAAGAGAGGCTATTTTGCAGGGGAAAAAGAAGTCATTTGGCCAGGCTCTGGGCATCAGATGAAAGCTGGCATTTGGGGCTATAAGGCCGAGCTGGGATCTAGCTTCTGACCACTGTAGTTTTGGAGAAATCCAACAAAATTTGGAAATTTTTAGGTTGGGTGGTCAGGGTGGGCCAGGGCGAGTGGCCGCAAAGAGAGGCCATTTTGCAGGGGAAAAAGCACTCATTTTGCCAGGCTCAGGGCATCAGGTGAAAGCTGGCATTTGGGGCTATAAGGCCGAGCTGGGATCTAGCTTCTGACCACTTTGGTTTTGGAGAAATCCAACAAAATTTGGAAATTTTTGGGTTGGGTGGTCAGGGTGGGCCAGGGCGAGTGGCCGCAAAGAGAGGCCATTTTGCAGGGGAAAAAGAAGTCATTTGGCCAACCTCTGGGCATCAGATGAAAGCTGGCGTTTGGGGCTATAAGGCCGAGCTGGGATCTAGCTTCTGACCACTGTAGTTTTGGAGAAATCCAACAAAATTTGGAAATTTTGAGGTTGGGTGGTCAGGGTGGGCCAGGGCGAGTGGCCGCAAAGAGAGGCTATTTTGCAGGGGAAAAAGAAGTCATTTGGCCAGGCTCTGGGCATCAGATGAAAGCTGGCATTTGGGGCTATAAGGCCGAGCTGGGATCTAGCTTCTGACCACTGTAGTTTTGGAGAAATCCAACAAAATTTGGAAATTTTTAGGTTGGGTGGTCAGGGTGGGCCAGGGCAACTGGCCGCAAAGAGAGGCCATTTTGCAGGGGAAAAAGAAGTCATTTGGCCAACGTCTGGGCATCAGGTGAAAGCTGGCGTTTGGGGCTATAAGGCCGAGCTGGGATCTAGCTTCTGACCACTGTAGTTTTGGAGAAATCCAACAAAATTTGGAAATTTTTAGGTTGGGTGGTCAGGGTGGGCCAGGGCGAGTGGCCGCAAAGAGAGGCTATTTTGCAGGGGAAAAAGAAGTCATTTGGCCAGGCTCTGGGAATCAGATGAAAGCTGGCGTTTGGGGCTATAAGGCCGAGCTGGGATCTAGCTTCTGACCACTGTAGTTTTGGAGAAATCCAACAAAATTTGGAAATTTTTAGGTTGGGTGGTCAGGGTGGGCCAGGGCGAGTGGCCGCAAGGAGAGGCCATTTTGCAGGGGAAAAAGAAGTCATTTGGCCAACTTCGGGGCATCAGATGAAAGCTGGCGTTTGGGGCTATAAGGCCGAGCTGGGATCTAGCTTCTGACCACTGTAGTTTTGGAGAAATCCAACAAAATTTGGAAATTTTTAGGTTGGGTGGTCAGGGTGGGCCAGGGCGAGTGGCCGCAAAGAGAGGCCATTTTGCAGGGGAAAAAGAAGTCATTTGGCCAACCTCTGGGCATCAGATGAAAGCTGGCCTTTGTGGCTATAAGGCCGAGCTGGGATCTAGCTTCTGACCACTGTAGTTTTGGAGAAATCCAACAAAATTTGGAAATTTTTAGGTTGGGTGGTCAGGGTGGGCCAGGACGAGTGGCCGCAAAGAGAGGCCATTTTGCAGGGGAAAAAGAAGTCATTTGGCCAACTTCTGGGCATCAGATGAAAGCTGGCGTTTGGGGCTATAAGGCCGAGCTGGGATCTAGCTTCTGACCACTGTCGTTTTGGAGAAATCCAACAAAATTTGGAAATTTTTAGGTTGGGTGGTCAGGGTGGGCCAGGGCGAGTGGCCGCAAAGAGAGGCCATTTTGCAGGGGAAAAAGAAGTCATTTGGCCAACGTCTGGGCATCAGGTGAAAGCTGGCGTTTGGGGCTATAAGGCCGAGCTGGGATCTAGCTTCTGACCACTGTAGTTTTGGAGAAATCCAACAAAATTTGGAAATTTTTAGGTTGGGTGGTCAGGGTGGGCCAGGGCGAGTGGCCGCAAGGAGAGGCCATTTTGCAGGGGAAAAAGAAGTCATTTGGCCAGGCTCTGGGCATCAGATGAAAGCTGGCATTTGGGGCTATAAGGCCGAGCTGGGATCTAGCTTCTGACCACTGTAGTTTTGGAGAAATCCAAGAAAATTTGGAAATTTTTAGGTTGGGTGGTCAGGGTGGGCCAGGGCGAGTGGCCGCAAAGAGAGGCCATTTTGCAGGGGAAAAAGAAGTCATTTGGCCAACCTCTGGGCATCAGATGAAAGCTGGCGTTTGGGGCTATAAGGCCGAGCTGGGATCTAGCTTCTGACCACTGTAGTTTTGCAGAAATCCAACAAAATTTGGAAATTTTTAGGTTGGGTGGTCAGGGTGGGCCAGGGCGAGTGGCCGCAAAGAGAGGCCATTTTGCAGGGGAAAAAGAAGTCATTTGGCCAGGCTCTGGGAATCAGATGAAAGCTGGCGTTTGGGGCTATAAGGCCGAGCTGGGATCTAGCTTCTGACCACTGTAGTTTTGGAGAAATCCAACAAAATTTGGAAATTTTTAGGTTGGGTGGTCAGGGTGGGCCAGGGCGAGTGGCCGCAAGGAGAGGCCATTTTGCAGGGGAAAAAGAAGTCATTTGGCCAACCTCTGGGCATCAGATGAAAGCTGGCGTTTGGGGCTATAAGGCCGAGCTGGGATCTAGCTTCTGACCACTGTAGTTTTGGAGAAATCCAACAAAATTTGGAAATTTTGAGGTTGGGTGGTCAGGGTGGGCCAGGGCGAGTGGCCGCAAAGAGAGGCCATTTTGCAGGGGAAAAAGAAGTCATTTGGCCAACCTCTGGGCATCAGATGAAAGCTGGCGTTTGGGGCTATAAGGCCGAGCTGGGATCTAGCTTCTGACCACTGTAGTTTTGGAGAAATTCAACAAAATTTGGAAATTTTGAGGTTGGGTGGTCAGGGTGGGCCAGGGCGAATGGCCGCAAAGAGAGGCCATTTTGCAGGGGAAAAAGAAGTCATTTGGCCAGGCTCTGGGAATCAGATGAAAGCTGGCATTTGGGGCTATAAGGCCGAGCTGGGATCTAGCTTCTGACCACTTTGGTTTTGGAGAAATCCAACAAAATTTGGAAATTTTTAGGTTGGGTGGTCAGGGTGGGCCAGGGCGAGTGGCCGCAAAGAGAGGCTATTTTGCAGGGGAAAAAGAAGTCATTTGGCCAGGCTCTGGGCATCAGATGAAAGCTGGCATTTGGGGCTATAAGGCCGAGCTGGGATCTAGCTTCTGACCACTGTAGTTTTGGAGAAATCCAACAAAATTTGGAAATTTTTAGGTTGGGTGGTCAGGGTGGGCCAGGGCAACTGGCCGCAAAGAGAGGCCATTTTGCAGGGGAAAAAGAAGTCATTTGGCCAACGTCTGGGCATCAGGTGAAAGCTGGCGTTTGGGGCTATAAGGCCGAGCTGGGATCTAGCTTCTGACCACTGTAGTTTTGGAGAAATCCAACAAAATTTGGAAATTTTTAGGTTGGGTGGTCAGGGTGGGCCAGGGCGAGTGGCCGCAAAGAGAGGCTATTTTGCAGGGGAAAAAGAAGTCATTTGGCCAGGCTCTGGGAATCAGATGAAAGCTGGCGTTTGGGGCTATAAGGCCGAGCTGGGATCTAGCTTCTGACCACTGTAGTTTTGGAGAAATCCAACAAAATTTGGAAATTTTTAGGTTGGGTGGTCAGGGTGGGCCAGGGCGAGTGGCCGCAAGGAGAGGCCATTTTGCAGGGGAAAAAGAAGTCATTTGGCCAACTTCGGGGCATCAGATGAAAGCTGGCGTTTGGGGCTATAAGGCCGAGCTGGGATCTAGCTTCTGACCACTGTAGTTTTGGAGAAATCCAACAAAATTTGGAAATTTTTAGGTTGGGTGGTCAGGGTGGGCCAGGGCGAGTGGCCGCAAAGAGAGGCCATTTTGCAGGGGAAAAAGAAGTCATTTGGCCAACCTCTGGGCATCAGATGAAAGCTGGCCTTTGTGGCTATAAGGCCGAGCTGGGATCTAGCTTCTGACCACTGTAGTTTTGGAGAAATCCAACAAAATTTGGAAATTTTTAGGTTGGGTGGTCAGGGTGGGCCAGGACGAGTGGCCGCAAAGAGAGGCCATTTTGCAGGGGAAAAAGAAGTCATTTGGCCAACTTCTGGGCATCAGATGAAAGCTGGCGTTTGGGGCTATAAGGCCGAGCTGGGATCTAGCTTCTGACCACTGTCGTTTTGGAGAAATCCAACAAAATTTGGAAATTTTTAGGTTGGGTGGTCAGGGTGGGCCAGGGCGAGTGGCCGCAAAGAGAGGCCATTTTGCAGGGGAAAAAGCAGTCATTTGGCCAACCTCTGGGCATCAGATGAAAGCTGGCGTTTGGGGCTATAAGGCCGAGCTGGGATCTAGCTTCTGACCACTGTAGTTTTGGAGAAATCCAGCAAAATTTGGAAATTTTGAGGTTGGGTGGTCAGGGTGGGCCAGGGCGAGTGGCCGCAAAGAGAGGCTATTTTGCAGGGGAAAAAGAAGTCATTTGGCCAGGCTCTGGGCATCAGATGAAAGCTGGCATTTGGGGCTATAAGGCCGAGCTGGGATCTAGCTTCTGACCACTGTAGTTTTGGAGAAATCCAAGAAAATTTGGAAATTTTTAGGTTGGGTGGTCAGGGTGGGCCAGGGCGAGTGGCCGCAAAGAGAGGCCATTTTGCAGGGGAAAAAGAAGTCATTTGGCCAACCTCTGGGCATCAGATGAAAGCTGGCGTTTGGGGCTATAAGGCCGAGCTGGGATCTAGCTTCTGACCACTGTAGTTTTGCAGAAATCCAACAAAATTTGGAAATTTTTAGGTTGGGTGGTCAGGGTGGGCCAGGGCGAGTGGCCGCAAAGAGAGGCCATTTTGCAGGGGAAAAAGAAGTCATTTGGCCAGGCTCTGGGAATCAGATGAAAGCTGGCGTTTGGGGCTATAAGGCCGAGCTGGGATCTAGCTTCTGACCACTGTAGTTTTGGAGAAATCCAACAAAATTTGGAAATTTTTAGGTTGGGTGGTCAGGGTGGGCCAGGGCGAGTGGCCGCAAGGAGAGGCCATTTTGCAGGGGAAAAAGAAGTCATTTGGCCAACCTCTGGGCATCAGATGAAAGCTGGCGTTTGGGGCTATAAGGCCGAGCTGGGATCTAGCTTCTGACCACTGTAGTTTTGGAGAAATCCAACAAAATTTGGAAATTTTGAGGTTGGGTGGTCAGGGTGGGCCAGGGCGAGTGGCCGCAAAGAGAGGCCATTTTGCAGGGGAAAAAGAAGTCATTTGGCCAACCTCTGGGCATCAGATGAAAGCTGGCGTTTGGGGCTATAAGGCCGAGCTGGGATCTAGCTTCTGACCACTTTGGTTTTGGAGAAATCCAACAAAATTTGGAAATTTTTAGGTTGGGTGGTCAGGGTGGGCCAGGGCGAGTGGCCGCAAAGAGAGGCTATTTTGCAGGGGAAAAAGAAGTCATTTGGCCAGGCTCTGGGCATCAGATGAAAGCTGGCATTTGGGGCTATAAGGCCGAGCTGGGATCTAGCTTCTGACCACTGTAGTTTTGGAGAAATCCAACAAAATTTGGAAATTTTTAGGTTGGGTGGTCAGGGTGGGCCAGGGCGAGTGGCCGCAAAGAGAGGCCATTTTGCAGGGGAAAAAGAAGTCATTTGGCCAACCTCTGGGCATCCGATGAAAGCTGGCATTTGGGGCTATAAGGCCGAGCTGGGATCTAGCTTCTGACCACTGTAGTTTTGGAGAAATTCAACAAAATTTGGAAATTTAGAGGTTGGGTGGTCAGGGTGGGCCAGGGCAAGTGGCCGCAAAGAGAGGCCATTTTGCAGGGGAAAAAGAAGTCATTTGGCCAACCTCTGGGCATCAGGTGAAAGCTGGCCTTTGGGGCTATAAGGCCGAGCTGGGATCTAGCTTCTGACCACTGTAGTTTTGGAGAAATCCAACAAAATTTGGAAATTTTTAGGTTGGGTGGTCACGGTGGGCCAGGGCGAGTGGCCGCAAAGAGAGGCCATTTTGCAGGGGAAAAAGAAGTCATTTGGCCAACCTCTGGGCATCCGATGAAAGCTGGCATTTGGGGCTATAAGGCCGAGCTGGGATCTAGCTTCTGACCACTGTAGTTTTGGAGAAATCCAACAAAATTTGGAAATTTTGAGGTTGGGTGGTCAGGGTGGGCCAGGGCAAGTGGCCGCAAGGAGAGGCCATTTTGCAGGGGAAAAAGAAGTCATTTGGCCAACGTCTGGGCATCAGGTGAAAGCTGGCATTTGGGGCTATAAGGCCGAGCTGGGATCTAGCTTCTGACCACTGTAGTTTTGGAGAAATCCAACAAAATTTGGAAATTTTTAGGTTGGGTGGTCAGGGTGGGCCAGGGCGAGTGGCCGCAAAGAGAGGCCATTTTGCAGGGGAAAAAGAAGTCATTTGGCCAACCTCTGGGCATCAGATGAAAGCTGGCGTTTGGGGCTATAAGGCCGAGCTGGGATCTAGCTTCTGACCACTGTAGTTTTGGAGAAATCCAGCAAAATTTGGAAATTTTGAGGTTGGGTGGTCAGGGTGGGCCAGGGCGAGTGGCCGCAAAGAGAGGCCATTTTGCAGGGGAAAAAGAAGTCATTTGGCCAACCTCTGGGCATTCGATGAAAGCTGGCATTTGGGGCTATAAGGCCGAGCTGGGATCTAGCTTCTGACCACTGTAGTTTTGGAGAAATTCAACAAAATTTGGAAATTTTTAGGTTGGGTGGTCAGGGTGGGCCAGGGCGAGTGGCCGCAAAGAGAGGCCATTTTGCAGGGGAAAAAGAAGTCATTTGGCCAACGTCTGGGCATCAGGTGAAAGCTGGCGTTTGGGGCTATAAGGCCGAGCTGGGATCTAGCTTCTGACCACTGTAGTTTTGGAGAAATCCAACAAAATTTGGAAATTTTTAGGTTGGGTGGTCAGGGTGGGCCAGGGCGAGTGGCCGCAAAGAGAGGCTATTTTGCAGGGGAAAAAGAAGTCATTTGGCCAGGCTCTGGGAATCAGATGAAAGCTGGTGTTTGGGGCTATAAGGCCGAGCTGGGATCTAGCTTCTGACCACTGTAGTTTTGGAGAAATCCAACAAAATTTGGAAATTTTTAGGTTGGGTGGTCAGGGTGGGCCAGGGCGAGTGGCCGCAAGGAGAGGCCATTTTGCAGGGGAAAAAGAAGTCATTTGGCCAACTTCGGAGCATCAGATGAAAGCTGGCGTTTGGGGCTATAAGGCCGAGCTGGGATCTAGCTTCTGACCACTGTAGTTTTGGAGAAATCCAACAAAATTTGGAAATTTTGAGGTTGGGTGGTCAGGGTGGGCCAGGGCGAGTGGCCGCAAAGAGAGGCCATTTTGCAGGGGAAAAAGAAGTCATTTGGCCAACCTCTGGGCATCAGATGAAAGCTGGCGTTTGGGGCTATAAGGCTGAGCTGGGATCTAGCTTCTGACCACTGTAGTTTTGGAGAAATTCAACAAAATTTGGAAATTTTGAGGTTGGGTGGTCAGGGTGGGCCAGGGTGAATGGCCGCAAAGAGAGGCCATTTTGCAGGGGAAAAAGAAGTCATTTGGCCAGGCTCTGGGAATCAGATGAAAGCTGGCGTTTGGGGCTATAAGGCCGAGCTGGGATCTAGCTTCTGACCACTTTGGTTTTGGAGAAATCCAACAAAATTTGGAAATTTTTAGGTTGGGTGGTCAGGGTGGGCCAGGGCGAGTGGCCGCAAAGAGAGGCCATTTTGCAGGGGAAAAAGAAGTCATTTGGCCAACCTCTGGGCATCAGATGAAAGCTGGCATTTGGGGCTATAAGGCCGAGCTGGGATCTAGCTTCTGACCACTGTAGTTTTGGAGAAATCCAGCAAAATTTGGAAATTTTGAGGTTGGGTGGTCAGGGTGGGCCAGGGCGAGTGGCCGCAAAGAGAGGCTATTTTGCAGGGGAAAAAGAAGTCATTTGGCCAGGCTCTGGGCATCAGATGAAAGCTGGCATTTGGGGCTATAAGGCCGAGCTGGGATCTAGCTTCTGACCACTGTAGTTTTGGAGAAATCCAACAAAATTTGGAAATTTTTAGGTTGGGTGGTCAGGGTGGGCCAGGGCGAGTGGCCGCAAAGAGAGGCCATTTTGCAGGGGAAAAAGCACTCATTTTGCCAGGCTCAGGGCATCAGGTGAAAGCTGGCATTTGGGGCTATAAGGCCGACCTGGGATCTAGCTTCTGACCACTGTAGTTTTGGAGAAATCCAACAAAATTTGGAAATTTTTAGGTTGGGTGGTCAGGGTGGGCCAGGGCGAGTGGCCGCAAAGAGAGGCCATTTTGCAGGGGAAAAAGCAGTCATTTGGCCAGGCTCTGGGCATCAGGTGAAAGCTGGCCTTTGTGGCTATAAGGCCGAGCTGGGATCTAGCTTCTGACCACTGTAGTTTTGGAGAAATCCAACAAAATTTGGAAATTTTTAGGTTGGGTGGTCAGGGTGGGCCAGGACGAGTGGCCGCAAAGAGAGGCCATTTTGCAGGGGAAAAAGAAGTCATTTGGCCAACTTCTGGGCATCAGATGAAAGCTGGCGTTTGGGGCTATAAGGCCGAGCTGGGATCTAGCTTCTGACCACTGTAGTTTTGGAGAAATCCAACAAAATTTGGAAATTTTTAGGTTGGGTGGTCAGGGTGGGCCAGGGCGAGTGGCCGCAAAGAGAGGCCATTTTGCAGGGGAAAAAGAAGTCATTTGGCCAACCTCTGGGCATCAGATGAAAGCTGGCGTTTGGGGCTATAAGGCCGAGCTGGGATCTAGCTTCTGACCACTGTAGTTTTGGAGAAATCCAACAAAATTTGGAAATTTTTAGGTTGGGTGGTCAGGGTGGGCCAGGGCGAGTGGCCGCAAGGAGAGGCCATTTTGCAGGGGAAAAAGAAGTCATTTGGCCAACTTCGGGGCATCAGATGAAAGCTGGCGTTTGGGGCTATAAGGCCGAGCTGGGATCTAGCTTCTGACCACTGTAGTTTTGGAGAAATCCAACAAAATTTGGAAATTTTTAGGTTGGGTGGTCAGGGTGGGCCAGGGCGAGTGGCCGCAAAGAGAGGCCATTTTGCAGGGGAAAAAGAAGTCATTTGGCCAACCTCTGGGCATCAGATGAAAGCTGGCGTTTGGGGCTATAAGGCCGAGCTGGGATCTAGCTTCTGACCACTGTAGTTTTGGAGAAATTCAACAAAATTTGGAAATTTTGAGGTTGGGTGGTCAGGGTGGGCCAGGGCGAATGGCCGCAAAGAGAGGCCATTTTGCAGGGGAAAAAGCAGTCATTTGGCCAGGCTCTGGGAATCAGATGAAAGCTGCGTTTGGGGCTATAAGGCCGAGCTGGGATCTAGCTTCTGACCACTTTGGTTTTGGAGAAATCCAACAAAATTTGGAAATTTTTAGGTTGGGTGGTCAGGGTGGGCCAGGGCGAGTGGCCGCAAAGAGAGGCCATTTTGCAGGGGAAAAAGAAGTCATTTGGCCAACCTCTGGGCATCAGATGAAAGCTGGCGTTTGGGGCTATAAGGCCGAGCTGGGATCTAGCTTCTGACCACTGTAGTTTTGGAGAAATCCAACAAAATTTGGAAATTTTGAGGTTGGGTGGTCAGGGTGGGCCAGGGCGAGTGGCCGCAAAGAGAGGCTATTTTGCAGGGGAAAAAGAAGTCATTTGGCCAGGCTCTGGGCATCAGATGAAAGCTGGCATTTGGGGCTATAAGGCCGAGCTGGGATCTAGCTTCTGACCACTGTAGTTTTGGAGAAATCCAACAAAATTTGGAAATTTTTAGGTTGGGTGGTCAGGGTGGGCCAGGGCGAGTGGCCGCAAAGAGAGGCCATTTTTCAGGGGAAAAAGCAGTCATTTTGCCAGGCTCAGGGCATCAGGTGAAAGCTGGCATTTGGGGCTATAAGGCCGAGCTGGGATCTAGCTTCTGACCACTGTAGTTTTGGAGAAATCCAACAAAATTTGGAAATTTTTAGGTTGGGTGGTCAGGGTGGGCCAGGGCGAGTGGCCGCAAAGAGAGGCCATTTTGCAGGGGAAAAAGCAGTCATTTGGCCAGGCTCTGGGCATCAGGTGAAAGCTGGCCTTTGTGGCTATAAGGCCGAGCTGGGATCTAGCTTCTGACCACTGTAGTTTTGGAGAAATCCAACAAAATTTGGAAATTTTTAGGTTGGGTGGTCAGGGTGGGCCAGGACGAGTGGCCGCAAAGAGAGGCCATTTTGCAGGGGAAAAAGAAGTCATTTGGCCAACTTCTGGGCATCAGATGAAAGCTGGCGTTTGGGGCTATAAGGCCGAGCTGGGATCTAGCTTCTGACCACTGTAGTTTTGGAGAAATCCAACAAAATTTGGAAATTTTTAGGTTGGGTGGTCAGGGTGGGCCAGGGCGAGTGGCCGCAAAGAGAGGCCATTTTGCAGGGGAAAAAGCAGTCATTTGGCCAACCTTTGGGCATCAGATGAAAGCTGGCGTTTGGGGCTATAAGGCCGAGCTGGGATCTAGCTTCTGACCACTGTAGTTTTGGAGAAATCCAACAAAATTTGGAAATTTTTAGGTTGGGTGGTCAGGGTGGGCCAGGGCGAGTGGCCGCAAAGAGAGGCCATTTTGCAGGGGAAAAAGAAGTCATTTGGCCAACCTCTGGGCATCAGATGAAAGCTGGCGTTTGGGGCTATAAGGCCGAGCTGGGATCTAGCTTCTGACCACTGTAGTTTTGGAGAAATCCAGCAAAATTTGGAAATTTTGAGGTTGGGTGGTCAGGGTGGGCCAGGGCGAGTGGCCGCAAAGAGAGGCCATTTTGCAGGGGAAAAAGAAGTCATTTGGCCAACCTCTGGGCATTCGATGAAAGCTGGCATTTGGGGCTATAAGGCCGAGCTGGGATCTAGCTTCTGACCACTGTAGTTTTGGAGAAATTCAACAAAATTTGGAAATTTTGAGGTTGGGTGGTCAGGGTGGGCCAGGGCAACTGGCCGCAAAGAGAGGCCATTTTGCAGGGGAAAAAGAAGTCATTTGGCCAACGTCTGGGCATCAGGTGAAAGCTGGCGTTTGGGGCTATAAGGCCGAGCTGGGATCTAGCTTCTGACCACTGTAGTTTTGGAGAAATCCAACAAAATTTGGAAATTTTTAGGTTGGGTGGTCAGGGTGGGCCAGGGCGAGTGGCCGCAAAGAGAGGCCATTTTGCAGGGGAAAAAGCAGTCATTTGGCCAGGCTCTGGGCATCAGGTGAAAGCTGGCCTTTGTGGCTATAAGGCCGAGCTGGGATCTAGCTTCTGACCACTGTAGTTTTGGAGAAATCCAACAAAATTTGGAAATTTTTAGGTTGGGTGGTCAGGGTGGGCCAGGACGAGTGGCCGCAAAGAGAGGCCGTTTTGCAGGGGAAAAAGAAGTCATTTGGCCAACTTCTGGGCATCAGATGAAAGCTGGCGTTTGGGGCTATAAGGCCGAGCTGGGATCTAGCTTCTGACCACTGTCGTTTTGGAGAAATCCAACAAAATTTGGAAATTTTTAGGTTGGGTGGTCAGGGTGGGCCAGGGCGAGTGGCCGCAAAGAGAGGCCATTTTGCAGGGGAAAAAGCAGTCATTTGGCCAGGCTCTGGGCATCAGATGAAAGCTGGCGTTTGGGGCTATAAGGCCGAGCTGGGATCTAGCTTCTGACCACTGTAGTTTTGGAGAAATCCAACAAAATTTGGAAATTTTTAGGTTGGGTGGTCAGGGTGGGCCAGGACGAGTGGCCGCAAAGAGAGGCCATTTTGCAGGGGAAAAAGAAGTCATTTGGCCAACTTCTGGGCATCAGATGAAAGCTGGCGTTTGGGGCTATAAGGCCGAGCTGGGATCTAGCTTCTGACCACTGTCGTTTTGGAGAAATCCAACAAAATTTGGAAATTTTTAGGTTGGGTGGTCAGGGTGGGCCAGGGCGAGTGGCCGCAAAGAGAGGCCATTTTGCAGGGGAAAAAGCAGTCATTTGGCCAACCTCTGGGCATCAGATGAAAGCTGGCCTTTGGGGCTATAAGGCCGAGCTGGGATCTAGCTTCTGACCACTGTAGTTTTGGAGAAATCCAGCAAAATTTGGAAATTTTGAGGTTGGGTGGTCAGGGTGGGCCAGGGCGAGTGGCCGCAAAGAGAGGCTATTTTGCAGGGGAAAAAGAAGTCATTTGGCCAGGCTCTGGGCATCAGATGAAAGCTGGCATTTGGGGCTATAAGGCCGAGCTGGGATCTAGCTTCTGACCACTGTAGTTTTGGAGAAATCCAAGAAAATTTGGAAATTTTTAGGTTGGGTGGTCAGGGTGGGCCAGGGCGAGTGGCCGCAAAGAGAGGCCATTTTGCAGGGGAAAAAGAAGTCATTTGGCCAACCTCTGGGCATCAGATGAAAGCTGGCGTTTGGGGCTATAAGGCCGAGCTGGGATCTAGCTTCTGACCACTGTAGTTTTGCAGAAATCCAACAAAATTTGGAAATTTTTAGGTTGGGTGGTCAGGGTGGGCCAGGGCGAGTGGCCGCAAAGAGAGGCCATTTTGCAGGGGAAAAAGAAGTCATTTGGCCAGGCTCTGGGAATCAGATGAAAGCTGGCGTTTGGGGCTATAAGGCCGAGCTGGGATCTAGCTTCTGACCACTGTAGTTTTGGAGAAATCCAACAAAATTTGGAAATTTTGAGGTTGGGTGGTCAGGGTGGGCCAGGGCGAGTGGCCGCAAGGAGAGGCCATTTTGCAGGGGAAAAAGAATTCATTTGGCCAACCTCTGGGCATCAGATGAAAGCTGGCGTTTGGGGCTATAAGGCCGAGCTGGGATCTAGCTTCTGACCACTGTAGTTTTGGAGAAATCCAACAAAATTTGGAAATTTTGAGGTTGGGTGGTCAGGGTGGGCCAGGGCGAGTGGCCGCAAAGAGAGGCCATTTTGCAGGGGAAAAAGAAGTCATTTGGCCAACCTCTGGGCATCAGATGAAAGCTGGCGTTTGGGGCTATAAGGCCGAGCTGGGATCTAGCTTCTGACCACTGTAGTTTTGGAGAAATTCAACAAAATTTGGAAATTTTGAGGTTGGGTGGTCAGGGTGGGCCAGGGCGAATGGCCGCAAAGAGAGGCCATTTTGCAGGGGAAAAAGAAGTCATTTGGCCAGGCTCTGGGAATCAGATGAAAGCTGGCATTTGGGGCTATAAGGCCGAGCTGGGATCTAGCTTCTGACCACTTTGGTTTTGGAGAAATCCAACAAAATTTGGAAATTTTTAGGTTGGGTGGTCAGGGTGGGCCAGGGCGAGTGGCCGCAAAGAGAGGCCATTTTGCAGGGGAAAAAGAAGTCATTTGGCCAACCTCTGGGCATCAGATGAAAGCTGGTGTTTGGGGCTATAAGGCCGAGCTGGGATCTAGCTTCTGACCACTGTAGTTTTGGAGAAATCCAGCAAAATTTGGAAATTTTGAGGTTGGGTGGTCAGGGTGGGCCAGGGCGAGTGGCCGCAAAGAGAGGCTATTTTGCAGGGGAAAAAGAAGTCATTTGGCCAGGCTCTGGGCATCAGATGAAAGCTGGCATTTGGGGCTATAAGGCCGAGCTGGGATCTAGCTTCTGACCACTGTAGTTTTGGAGAAATCCAACAAAATTTGGAAATTTTTAGGTTGGGTGGTCAGGGTGGGCCAGGGCGAGTGGCCGCAAAGAGAGGCCATTTTGCAGGGGAAAAAGAAGTCATTTGGCCAACCTCTGGGCATCCGATGAAAGCTGGCATTTGGGGCTATAAGGCCGAGCTGGGATCTAGCTTCTGACCACTGTAGTTTTGGAGAAATTCAACAAAATTTGGAAATTTAGAGGTTGGGTGGTCAGGGTGGGCCAGGGCAAGTGGCCGCAAAGAGAGGCCATTTTGCAGGGGAAAAAGAAGTCATTTGGCCAACCTCTGGGCATCAGGTGAAAGCTGGCCTTTGGGGCTATAAGGCCGAGCTGGGATCTAGCTTCTGACCACTGTAGTTTTGGAGAAATCCAACAAAATTTGGAAATTTTTAGGTTGGGTGGTCACGGTGGGCCAGGGCGAGTGGCCGCAAAGAGAGGCCATTTTGCAGGGGAAAAAGAAGTCATTTGGCCAACCTCTGGGCATCCGATGAAAGCTGGCATTTGGGGCTATAAGGCCGAGCTGGGATCTAGCTTCTGACCACTGTAGTTTTGGAGAAATCCAACAAAATTTGGAAATTTTGAGGTTGGGTGGTCAGGGTTGGCCAGGGCAAGTGGCCGCAAGGAGCGGCCATTTTGCAGGGGAAAAAGAAGTCATTTGGCCAACGTCTGGGCATCAGGTGTAAGCTGGCATTTGGGGCTATAAGGCCGAGCTGGGATCTAGCTTCTGACCACTGTAGTTTTGGAGAAATCCAACAAAATTTGGAAATTTTTAGGTTGGGTGGTCAGGGTGGGCCAGGGCGAGTGGCCGCAAAGAGAGGCCATTTTGCAGGGGAAAAAGAAGTCATTTGGCCAACCTCTGGGCATCAGATGAAAGCTGGCGTTTGGGGCTATAAGGCCGAGCTGGGATCTAGCTTCTGACCACTGTAGTTTTGGAGAAATCCAGCAAAATTTGGAAATTTTGAGGTTGGGTGGTCAGGGTGGGCCAGGGCGAGTGGCCGCAAAGAGAGGCCATTTTGCAGGGGAAAAAGAAGTCATTTGGCCAACCTCTGGGCATTCGATGAAAGCTGGCATTTGGGGCTATAAGGCCGAGCTGGGATCTAGCTTCTGACCACTGTAGTTTTGGAGAAATTCAACAAAATTTGGAAATTTTGAGGTTGGGTGGTCAGGGTGGGCCAGGGCAACTGGCCGCAAAGAGAGGCCATTTTGCAGGGGAAAAAGAAGTCATTTGGCCAACCTCTGGGCATCAGGTGAAAGCTGGCATTTGGGGCTATAAGGCCGAGCTGGGATCTAGCTTCTGACCACTGTAGTTTTGGAGAAATCCAACAAAATTTGGAAATTTTTAGGTTGGGTGGTCAGGGTGGGCCAGGGCGAGTGGCCGCAAAGAGAGGCCATTTTGCAGGGGAAAAAGAAGTCATTTGGCCAACCTCTGGGCATCAGATGAAAGCTGGCGTTTGGGGCTATAAGGCCGAGCTGGGATCTAGCTTCTGACCACTGTAGTTTTGGAGAAATCCAACAAAATTTGGAAATTTTTAGGTTGGGTGGTCAGGGTGGGCCAGGGCGAGTGGCCGCAAAGAGAGGCTATTTTGCAGGGGAAAAAGAAGTCATTTGGCCAGGCTCTGGGAATCAGATGAAAGCTGGTGTTTGGGGCTATAAGGCCGAGCTGGGATCTAGCTTCTGACCACTGTAGTTTTGGAGAAATCCAACAAAATTTGGAAATTTTTAGGTTGGGTGGTCAGGGTGGGCCAGGGTGAGTGGCCGCAAGGAGAGGCCATTTTGCAGGGGAAAAAGAAGTCATTTGGCCAACTTCGGGGCATCAGATGAAAGCTGGCGTTTGGGGCTATAAGGCCGAGCTGGGATCTAGCTTCTGACCACTGTAGTTTTGGAGAAATCCAACAAAATTTGGAAATTTTTAGGTTGGGTGGTCAGGGTGGGCCAGGGCGAGTGGCCGCAAAGAGAGGCCATTTTGCAGGGGAAAAAGAAGTCATTTGGCCAACCTCTGGGCATCAGATGAAAGCTGGCGTTTGGGGCTATAAGGCTGAGCTGGGATCTAGCTTCTGACCACTGTAGTTTTGGAGAAATTCAACAAAATTTGGAAATTTTGAGGTTGGGTGGTCAGGGTGGGCCAGGGTGAATGGCCGCAAAGAGAGGCCATTTTGCAGGGGAAAAAGAAGTCATTTGGCCAGGCTCTGGGAATCAGATGAAAGCTGGCGTTTGGGGCTATAAGGCCGAGCTGGGATCTAGCTTCTGACCACTTTGGTTTTGGAGAAATCCAACAAAATTTGGAAATTTTTAGGTTGGGTGGTCAGGGTGGGCCAGGGCGAGTGGCCGCAAAGAGAGGCCATTTTGCAGGGGAAAAAGAAGTCATTTGGCCAACCTCTGGGCATCAGATGAAAGCTGGCGTTTGGGGCTATAAGGCCGAGCTGGGATCTAGCTTCTGACCACTGTAGTTTTGGAGAAATCCAGCAAAATTTGGAAATTTTGAGGTTGGGTGGTCAGGGTGGGCCAGGGCGAGTGGCCGCAAAGAGAGGCTATTTTGCAGGGGAAAAAGAAGTCATTTGGCCAGGCTCTGGGCATCAGATGAAAGCTGGCATTTGGGGCTATAAGGCCGAGCTGGGATCTAGCTTCTGACCACTGTAGTTTTGGAGAAATCCAACAAAATTTGGAAATTTTTAGGTTGGGTGGTCAGGGTGGGCCAGGGCGAGTGGCCGCAAAGAGAGGCCATTTTGCAGGGGAAAAAGCAGTCATTTTGCCAGGCTCAGGGCATCAGGTGAAAGCTGGCATTTGGGGCTATAAGGCCGAGCTGGGATCTAGCTTCTGACCACTTTGGTTTTGGAGAAATCCAACAAAATTTGGAAATTTTTAGGTTGGGTGGTCAGGGTGGGCCAGGGCGAGTGGCCGCAAAGAGAGGCCATTTTGCAGGGGAAAAAGAAGTCATTTGGCCAACCTCTGGGCATCAGATGAAAGCTGGCGTTTGGGGCTATAAGGCCGAGCTGGGATCTAGCTTCTGACCACTGTAGTTTTGGAGAAATCCAACAAAATTTGGAAATTTTGAGGTTGGGTGGTCAGGGTGGGCCAGGGCGAGTGGCCGCAAAGAGAGGCTATTTTGCAGGGGAAAAAGAAGTCATTTGGCCAGGCTCTGGGCATCAGATGAAAGCTGGCATTTGGGGCTATAAGGCCGAGCTGGGATCTAGCTTCTGACCACTGTAGTTTTGGAGAAATCCAACAAAATTTGGAAATTTTTAGGTTGGGTGGTCAGGGTGGGCCAGGGCGAGTGGCCGCAAAGAGAGGCCATTTTTCAGGGGAAAAAGCAGTCATTTTGCCAGGCTCAGGGCATCAGGTGAAAGCTGGCATTTGGGGCTATAAGGCCGAGCTGGGATCTAGCTTCTGACCACTGTAGTTTTGGAGAAATCCAACAAAATTTGGAAATTTTTAGGTTGGGTGGTCAGGGTGGGCCAGGGCGAGTGGCCGCAAAGAGAGGCCATTTTGCAGGGGAAAAAGCAGTCATTTGGCCAGGCTCTGGGCATCAGGTGAAAGCTGGCCTTTGTGGCTATAAGGCCGAGCTGGGATCTAGCTTCTGACCACTGTAGTTTTGGAGAAATCCAACAAAATTTGGAAATTTTTAGGTTGGGTGGTCAGGGTGGGCCAGGACGAGTGGCCGCAAAGAGAGGCCATTTTGCAGGGGAAAAAGAAGTCATTTGGCCAACTTCTGGGCATCAGATGAAAGCTGGCGTTTGGGGCTATAAGGCCGAGCTGGGATCTAGCTTCTGACCACTGTAGTTTTGGAGAAATCCAACAAAATTTGGAAATTTTTAGGTTGGGTGGTCAGGGTGGGCCAGGGCGAGTGGCCGCAAAGAGAGGCCATTTTGCAGGGGAAAAAGCAGTCATTTGGCCAACCTTTGGGCATCAGATGAAAGCTGGCGTTTGGGGCTATAAGGCCGAGCTGGGATCTAGCTTCTGACCACTGTAGTTTTGGAGAAATCCAACAAAATTTGTAAATTTTTAGGTTGGGTGGTCAGGGTGGGCCAGGGCGAGTGGCCGCAAAGAGAGGCCATTTTGCAGGGGAAAAAGAAGTCATTTGGCCAACCTCTGGGCATCAGATGAAAGCTGGCGTTTGGGGCTATAAGGCCGAGCTGGGATCTAGCTTCTGACCACTGTAGTTTTGGAGAAATCCAACAAAATTTGGAAATTTTTAGGTTGGGTGGTCAGGGTGGGCCAGGGCGAGTGGCCGCAAGGAGAGGCCATTTTGCAGGGGAAAAAGAAGTCATTTGGCCAACTTCGGGGCATCAGATGAAAGCTGGCGTTTGGGGCTATAAGGCCGAGCTGGGATCTAGCTTCTGACCACTGTAGTTTTGGAGAAATCCAACAAAATTTGGAAATTTTTAGGTTGGGTGGTCAGGGTGGGCCAGGGCGAGTGGCCGCAAAGAGAGGCCATTTTGCAGGGGAAAAAGAAGTCATTTGGCCAACCTCTGGGCATCAGATGAAAGCTGGCGTTTGGGGCTATAAGGCCGAGCTGGGATCTAGCTTCTGACCACTGTAGTTTTGGAGAAATTCAACAAAATTTGGAAATTTTGAGGTTGGGTGGTCAGGGTGGGCCAGGGCGAATGGCCGCAAAGAGAGGCCATTTTGCAGGGGAAAAAGAAGTCATTTGGCCAGGCTCTGGGCATCAGATGAAAGCTGCGTTTGGGGCTATAAGGCCGAGCTGGGATCTAGCTTCTGACCACTTTGGTTTTGGAGAAATCCAACAAAATTTGGAAATTTTTAGGTTGGGTGGTCAGGGTGGGCCAGGGCGAGTGGCCGCAAAGAGAGGCCATTTTGCAGGGGAAAAAGAAGTCATTTGGCCAACCTCTGGGCATCAGATGAAAGCTGGCGTTTGGGGCTATAAGGCCGAGCTGGGATCTAGCTTCTGACCACTGTAGTTTTGGAGAAATCCAGCAAAATTTGGAAATTTTGAGGTTGGGTGGTCAGGGTGGGCCAGGGCGAGTGGCCGCAAAGAGAGGCTATTTTGCAGGGGAAAAAGAAGTCATTTGGCCAGGCTCAGGGCATCAGATGAAAGCTGGCATTTGGGGCTATAAGGCCGAGCTGGGATCTAGCTTCTGACCACTGTAGTTTTGGAGAAATCCAACAAAATTTGGAAATTTTTAGGTTGGGTGGTCAGGGTGGGCCAGGGCGAGTGGCCGCAAAGAGAGGCCATTTTGCAGGGGAAAAAGCACTCATTTTGCCAGGCTCAGGGCATCAGGTGAAAGCTGGCATTTGGGGCTATAAGGCCGACCTGGGATCTAGCTTCTGACCACTGTAGTTTTGGAGAAATCCAACAAAATTTGGAAATTTTTAGGTTGGGTGGTCAGGGTGGGCCAGGGCGAGTGGCCGCAAAGAGAGGCCATTTTGCAGGGGAAAAAGAAGTCATTTGGCCAAGCTCTGGGCATCAGGTGAAAGCTGGCCTTTGTGGCTATAAGGCCGAGCTGGGATCTAGCTTCTGACCACTGTAGTTTTGGAGAAATCCAACAAAATTTGGAAATTTTTAGGTTGGGTGGTCAGGGTGGGCCAGGGCGAGTGGCCGCAAAGAGAGGCCATTTTGCAGGGGAAAAAGCAGTCATTTGGCCAACCTTTGGGCATCAGATGAAAGCTGGCGTTTGGGGCTATAAGGCCGAGCTGGGATCTAGCTTCTGACCACTGTAGTTTTGGAGAAATCCAACAAAATTTGGAAATTTTTAGGTTGGGTGGTCAGGGTGGGCCAGGGCGAGTGGCCGCAAAGAGAGGCCATTTTGCAGGGGAAAAAGAAGTCATTTGGCCAACCTCTGGGCATCAGATGAAAGCTGGCGTTTGGGGCTATAAGGCCGAGCTGGGATCTAGCTTCTGACCACTGTAGTTTTGGAGAAATCCAACAAAATTTGGAAATTTTTAGGTTGGGTGGTCAGGGTGGGCCAGGGCGAGTGGCCGCAAGGAGAGGCCATTTTGCAGGGGAAAAAGAAGTCATTTGGCCAACTTCGGGGCATCAGATGAAAGCTGGCGTTTGGGGCTATAAGGCCGAGCTGGGATCTAGCTTCTGACCACTGTAGTTTTGGAGAAATCCAACAAAATTTGGAAATTTTTAGGTTGGGTGGTCAGGGTGGGCCAGGGCGAGTGGCCGCAAAGAGAGGCCATTTTGCAGGGGAAAAAGAAGTCATTTGGCCAACCTCTGGGCATCAGATGAAAGCTGGCGTTTGGGGC
The DNA here is from genome assembly GCF_036417665.1 of Passer domesticus. Lineage (NCBI taxonomy): Eukaryota > Metazoa > Chordata > Aves > Passeriformes > Passeridae > Passer > Passer domesticus. The sequence continues at coordinate 23,316 of NW_026989993.1, read as the reverse complement.
TATAAGGCCGAGCTGGGATCTAGCTTCTGACCACTGTAGTTTTGGAGAAATTCAACAAAATTTGGAAATTTTGAGGTTGGGTGGTCAGGGTGGGCCAGGGCGAATGGCCGCAAAGAGAGGCCATTTTGCAGGGGAAAAAGAAGTCATTTGGCCAGGCTCTGGGCATCAGATGAAAGCTGCGTTTGGGGCTATAAGGCCGAGCTGGAATCTAGCTTCTGACCACTTTGGTTTTGGAGAAATCCAACAAAATTTGGAAATTTTTAGGTTGGGTGGTCAGGGTGGGCCAGGGCGAGTGGCCGCAAAGAGAGGCCATTTTGCAGGGGAAAAAGAAGTCATTTGGCCAACCTCTGGGCATCAGATGAAAGCTGGCGTTTGGGGCTATAAGGCCGAGCTGGGATCTAGCTTCTGACCACTGTAGTTTTGGAGAAATCCAACAAAATTTGGAAATTTTGAGGTTGGGTGGTCAGGGTGGGCCAGGGCGAGTGGCCGCAAAGAGAGGCTATTTTGCAGGGGAAAAAGAAGTCATTTGGCCAGGCTCTGGGCATCAGATGAAAGCTGGCATTTGGGGCTATAAGGCCGAGCTGGGATCTAGCTTCTGACCACTGTAGTTTTGGAGAAATCCAACAAAATTTGGAAATTTTTAGGTTGGGTGGTCAGGGTGGGCCAGGGCGAGTGGCCGCAAAGAGAGGCCATTTTTCAGGGGAAAAAGCAGTCATTTTGCCAGGCTCAGGGCATCAGGTGAAAGCTGGCATTTGGGGCTATAAGGCCGAGCTGGGATCTAGCTTCTGACCACTGTAGTTTTGGAGAAATCCAACAAAATTTGGAAATTTTTAGGTTGGGTGGTCAGGGTGGGCCAGGGCGAGTGGCCGCAAAGAGAGGCCATTTTGCAGGGGAAAAAGCAGTCATTTGGCCAGGCTCTGGGCATCAGGTGAAAGCTGGCCTTTGTGGCTATAAGGCCGAGCTGGGATCTAGCTTCTGACCACTGTAGTTTTGGAGAAATCCAACAAAATTTGGAAATTTTTAGGTTGGGTGGTCAGGGTGGGCCAGGACGAGTGGCCGCAAAGAGAGGCCATTTTGCAGGGGAAAAAGAAGTCATTTGGCCAACTTCTGGGCATCAGATGAAAGCTGGCGTTTGGGGCTATAAGGCCGAGCTGGGATCTAGCTTCTGACCACTGTAGTTTTGGAGAAATCCAACAAAATTTGGAAATTTTTAGGTTGGGTGGTCAGGGTGGGCCAGGGCGAGTGGCCGCAAAGAGAGGCCATTTTGCAGGGGAAAAAGCACTCATTTGGCCAACCTTTGGGCATCAGATGAAAGCTGGCGTTTGGGGCTATAAGGCCGAGCTGGGATCTAGCTTCTGACCACTGTAGTTTTGGAGAAATCCAACAAAATTTGGAAATTTTTAGGTTGGGTGGTCAGGGTGGGCCAGGACGAGTGGCCGCAAAGAGAGGCCATTTTGCAGGGGAAAAAGAAGTCATTTGGCCAACCTCTGGGCATTCGATGAAAGCTGGCATTTGGGGCTATAAGGCCGAGCTGGGATCTAGCTTCTGACCACTGTAGTTTTGGAGAAATTCAACAAAATTTGGAAATTTTGAGGTTGGGTGGTCAGGGTGGGCCAGGGCAACTGGCCGCAAAGAGAGGCCATTTTGCAGGGGAAAAAGAAGTCATTTGGCCAACGTCTGGGCATCAGGTGAAAGCTGGCGTTTGGGGCTATAAGGCCGAGCTGGGATCTAGCTTCTGACCACTGTAGTTTTGGAGAAATCCAACAAAATTTGGAAATTTTTAGGTTGGGTGGTCAGGGTGGGCCAGGGCGAGTGGCCGCAAAGAGAGGCCATTTTGCAGGGGAAAAAGAAGTCATTTGGCCAGGCTCTGGGCATCAGGTGAAAGCTGGCCTTTGTGGCTATAAGGCCGAGCTGGGATCTAGCTTCTGACCACTGTAGTTTTGGAGAAATCCAACAAAATTTGGAAATTTTTAGGTTGGGTGGTCAGGGTGGGCCAGGACGAGTGGCCGCAAAGAGAGGCCGTTTTGCAGGGGAAAAAGAAGTCATTTGGCCAACTTCTGGGCATCAGATGAAAGCTGGCGTTTGGGGCTATAAGGCCGAGCTGGGATCTAGCTTCTGACCACTGTCGTTTTGGAGAAATCCAACAAAATTTGGAAATTTTTAGGTTGGGTGGTCAGGGTGGGCCAGGGCGAGTGGCCGCAAAGAGAGGCCATTTTGCAGGGGAAAAAGCAGTCATTTGGCCAGGCTCTGGGCATCAGATGAAAGCTGGCGTTTGGGGCTATAAGGCCGAGCTGGGATCTAGCTTCTGACCACTGTAGTTTTGGAGAAATCCAACAAAATTTGGAAATTTTTAGGTTGGGTGGTCAGGGTGGGCCAGGGCGAGTGGCCGCAAGGAGAGGCCATTTTGCAGGGGAAAAAGAAGTCATTTGGCCAACTTCGGGGCATCAGATGAAAGCTGGCGTTTGGGGCTATAAGGCCGAGCTGGGATCTAGCTTCTGACCACTGTAGTTTTGGAGAAATCCAACAAAATTTGGAAATTTTGAGGTTGGGTGGTCAGGGTGGGCCAGGGCGAATGGCCGCAAAGAGAGGCCATTTTGCAGGGGAAAAAGAAGTCATTTGGCCAGGCTCTGGGAATCAGATGAAAGCTGGCGTTTGGGGCTATAAGGCCGAGCTGGGATCTAGCTTCTGACCACTTTGGTTTTGGAGAAATCCAACAAAATTTGGAAATTTTTAGGTTGGGTGGTCAGGGTGGGCCAGGGCGAGTGGCCGCAAAGAGAGGCCATTTTGCAGGGGAAAAAGAAGTCATTTGGCCAACCTCTGGGCATCAGATGAAAGCTGGCGTTTGGGGCTATAAGGCCGAGCTGGGATCTAGCTTCTGACCACTGTAGTTTTGGAGAAATCCAGCAAAATTTGGAAATTTTGAGGTTGGGTGGTCAGGGTGGGCCAGGGCGAGTGGCCGCAAAGAGAGGCCATTTTGCAGGGGAAAAAGCACTCATTTTGCCAGGCTCAGGGCATCAGGTGAAAGCTGGCATTTGGGGCTATAAGGCCGAGCTGGGATCTAGCTTCTGACCACTGTAGTTTTGGAGAAATCCAACAAAATTTGGAAATTTTTAGGTTGGGTGGTCAGGGTGGGCCAGGGCGAGTGGCCGCAAAGAGAGGCCATTTTGCAGGGGAAAAAGCAGTCATTTGGCCAGGCTCTGGGCATCAGGTGAAAGCTGGCCTTTGTGGCTATAAGGCCGAGCTGGGATCTAGCTTCTGACCACTGTAGTTTTGGAGAAATCCAACAAAATTTGGAAATTTTTAGGTTGGGTGGTCAGGGTGGGCCAGGGCGAGTGGCCGCAAAGAGAGGCCATTTTGCAGGGGAAAAAGCAGTCATTTGGCCAACCTTTGGGCATCAGATGAAAGCTGGCGTTTGGGGCTATAAGGCCGAGCTGGGATCTAGCTTCTGACCACTGTAGTTTTGGAGAAATCCAGCAAAATTTGGAAATTTTGAGGTTGGGTGGTCAGGGTGGGCCAGGGCGAGTGGCCGCAAAGAGAGGCTATTTTGCAGGGGAAAAAGAAGTCATTTGGCCAGGCTCTGGGCATCAGATGAAAGCTGGCATTTGGGGCTATAAGGCCGAGCTGGGATCTAGCTTCTGACCACTGTAGTTTTGGGAAATCCAACAAAATTTGGAAATTTTTAGGTTGGGTGGTCTGGGTGGGCCAGGGCGAGTGGCCGCAAAGAGAGGCCATTTTTCAGGGGAAAAAGCAGTCATTTTGCCAGGCTCAGGGCATCAGGTGAAAGCTGGCATTTGGGGCTATAAGGCCGAGCTGGGATCTAGCTTCTGACCACTGTAGTTTTGGAGAAATCCAACAAAATTTGGAAATTTTTAGGTTGGGTGGTCAGGGTGGGCCAGGGCGAGTGGCCGCAAAGAGAGGCCATTTTGCAGGGGAAAAAGCAGTCATTTGGCCAGGCTCTGGGCATGAGATGAAAGCTGGCCTTTGGGGCTATAAGGCCGAGCTGGGATCTAGCTTCTGACCACTGTAGTTTTGGAGAAATCCAACAAAATTTGGAAATTTTTAGGTTGGGTGGTCAGGGTGGGCCAGGGCGAGTGGCCGCAAGGAGAGGCCATTTTGCAGGGGAAAAAGAAGTCATTTGGCCAGGCTCTGGGCATCAGGTGAAAGCTGGCGTTTGGGGCTATAAGGCCGAGCTGGGATCTAGCTTCTGACCACTTTGGTTTTGGAGAAATCCAACAAAATTTGGAAATTTTTAGGTTGGGTGGTCTGGGTGGGCCAGGGCGAGTGGCCGCAAAGAGAGGCCATTTGGCAGGGGAAAAAGAAGTCATTTGGCCAACGTCTGGGCATCAGGTGAAAGCTGGCATTTGGGGCTATAAGGCCGAGCTGGGATCTAGCTTCTGACCACTGTAGTTTTGGAGAAATCCAACAAAATTTGGAAATTTTTAGGTTGGGTGGTCAGGGTGGGCCAGGGCGAGTGGCCGCAAAGAGAGGCCATTTTGCAGGGGAAAAAGAAGTCATTTGGCCAACCTCTGGGCATCAGGTGAAAGCTGGCCTTTGTGGCTATAAGGCCGAGCTGGGATCTAGCTTCTGACCACTGTAGTTTTGGAGAAATCCAACAAAATTTGGAAATTTTTAGGTTGGGTGGTCAGGGTGGGCCAGGGCGAGTGGCCGCAAAGAGAGGCTATTTTGCAGGGGAAAAAGAAGTCATTTGGCCAGGCTCTGGGCATCAGATGAAAGCTGGCATTTGGGGCTATAAGGCCGAGCTGGGATCTAGCTTCTGACCACTGTAGTTTTGGAGAAATCCAACAAAATTTGGAAATTTTGAGGTTGGGTGGTCAGGTTGGGCCAGGGCAAGTGGCCGCAAAGAGAGGCCATTTTGCAGGGGAAAAAGAAGTCATTTGGCCAACCTCTGGGCATCAGGTGAAAGCTGGCATTTGGGGCGATAAGGCCGAGCTGGGATCTAGCTTCTGACCACTGTAGTTTTGGAGAAATCCAACAAAATTTGGAAATTTTTAGGTTGGGTGGTCAGGGTGGGCCAGGGCGAGTGGCCGCAAAGAGAGGCCATTTTGCAGGGGAAAAAGAAGTCATTTGGCCAACCTCTGGGCATCAGGTGAAAGCTGGCGTTTGGGGCTATAAGGCCGAGCTGGGATCTAGCTTCTGACCACTGTAGTTTTGGAGAAATTCAACAAAATTTGGAAATTTTTAGGTTGGGTGGTCAGGGTGGGCCAGGGCATGTGGCCGCAAAGAGAGGCCATTTTGCAGGGGAAAAAGAAGTCATTTGGACAACCTCTGGGCATCAGATGAAAGCTGGCGTTTGGGGCTATAAGGCCGAGCTGGGATCTAGCTTCTGACCACTGTAGTTTTGCAGAAATCCAACAAAATTTGGAAATTTTTAGGTTGGGTGGTCAGGGTGGGCCAGGGCGCATGGCCGCAAGGAGAGGCCATTTTGCAGGGGAAAAAGAAGTCATTTGGCCAGGCTCTGGGCATCAGATGAAAGCTGGCGTTTGGGGCTATAAGGCCGAGCTGGGATCTAGCTTCTGACCACTTTGGTTTTGGAGAAATCCAACAAAATTTGGAAATTTTTAGGTTGGGTGGTCAGGGTTGGCCAGGGCGAGTGGCCGCAAAGAGAGGCCATTTGGCAGGGGAAAAAGAAGTCATTTGGCCAACGTCTGGGCATCAGGTGAAAGCTGGCATTTGGGGCTATAAGGCCGAGCTGGGATCTAGCTTCTGACCACTGTAGTTTTGGAGAAATCCAACAAAATTTGGAAATTTTTAGGTTGGGTGGTCAGGGTGGGCCAGGGCGAGTGGCCGCAAAGAGAGGCCATTTTGCAGGGGAAAAAGAAGTCATTTGGCCAACCTCTGGGCATCAGATGAAAGCTGGCGTTTGGGGCTATAAGGCCGAGCTGGGATCTAGCTTCTGACCACTGTAGTTTTGGAGAAATCCAGCAAAATTTGGAAATTTTGAGGTTGGGTGGTCAGGGTGGGCCAGGGCGAGTGGCCGCAAAGAGAGGCCATTTTGCAGGGGAAAAAGAAGTCATTTGGCCAGGCTCTGGGCATCAGATGAAAGCTGGCATTTGGGGCTATAAGGCCGAGCTGGGATCTAGCTTCTGACCACTGTAGTTTTGGAGAAATTCAACAAAATTTGGAAATTTTGAGGTTGGGTGGTCAGGGTGGGCCAGGGCAACTGGCCGCAAAGAGAGGCCATTTTGCAGGGGAAAAAGAAGTCATTTGGCCAACGTCTGGGCATCAGGTGAAAGCTGGCGTTTGGGGCTATAAGGCCGAGCTGGGATCTAGCTTCTGACCACTGTAGTTTTGGAGAAATCCAACAAAATTTGGAAATTTTTAGGTTGGGTGGTCAGGGTGGGCCAGGGCGAGTGGCCGCAAAGAGAGGCCATTTTGCAGGGGAAAAAGAAGTCATGTGGCCAACCTCTGGGCATCAGGTGAAAGCTGGCGTTTGGGGCTATAAGGCCGAGCTGGGATCTAGCTTCTGACCACTGTAGTTTTGGAGAAATTCAACAAAATTTGGAAATTTTTAGGTTGGGTGGTCAGGGTGGGCCAGGGCATGTGGCCGCAAAGAGAGGCCATTTTGCAGGGGAAAAAGAAGTCATTTGGACAACCTCTGGGCATCAGATGAAAGCTGGCGTTTGGGGCTATAAGGCCGAGCTGGGATCTAGCTTCTGACCACTGTAGTTTTGCAGAAATCCAACAAAATTTGGAAATTTTTAGGTTGGGTGGTCAGGGTGGGCCAGGGCGCATGGCCGCAAGGAGAGGCCATTTTGCAGGGGAAAAAGAAGTCATTTGGCCAGGCTCTGGGCATCAGGTGAAAGCTGGCGTTTGGGGCTATAAGGCCGAGCTGGGATCTAGCTTCTGACCACTTTGGTTTTGGAGAAATCCAACAAAATTTGGAAATTTTTAGGTTGGGTGGTCAGGGTTGGCCAGGGCGAGTGGCCGCAAAGAGAGGCCATTTGGCAGGGGAAAAAGAAGTCATTTGGCCAACGTCTGGGCATCAGGTGAAAGCTGGCATTTGGGGCTATAAGGCCGAGCTGGGATCTAGCTTCTGACCACTGTAGTTTTGGAGAAATCCAACAAAATTTGGAAATTTTTAGGTTGGGTGGTCAGGGTGGGCCAGGGCGAGTGGCCGCAAAGAGAGGCCATTTTGCAGGGGAAAAAGAAGTCATTTGGCCAACCTCTGGGCATCAGATGAAAGCTGGCGTTTGGGGCTATAAGGCCGAGCTGGGATCTAGCTTCTGACCACTGTAGTTTTGGAGAAATCCAGCAAAATTTGGAAATTTTGAGGTTGGGTGGTCAGGGTGGGCCAGGGCGAGTGGCCGCAAAGAGAGGCCATTTTGCAGGGGAAAAAGAAGTCATTTGGCCAACCTCTGGGCATTCGATGAAAGCTGGCATTTGGGGCTATAAGGCCGAGCTGGGATCTAGCTTCTGACCACTGTAGTTTTGGAGAAATTCAACAAAATTTGGAAATTTTGAGGTTGGGTGGTCAGGGTGGGCCAGGGCAACTGGCCGCAAAGAGAGGCCATTTTGCAGGGGAAAAAGAAGTCATTTGGCCAACGTCTGGGCATCAGGTGAAAGCTGGCGTTTGGGGCTATAAGGCCGAGCTGGGATCTAGCTTCTGACCACTGTAGTTTTGGAGAAATCCAACAAAATTTGGAAATTTTTAGGTTGGGTGGTCAGGGTGGGCCAGGGCGAGTGGCCGCAAAGAGAGGCTATTTTGCAGGGGAAAAAGAAGTCATTTGGCCAGGCTCTGGGAATCAGATGAAAGCTGGCGTTTGGGGCTATAAGGCCGAGCTGGGATCTAGCTTCTGACCACTGTAGTTTTGGAGAAATCCAACAAAATTTGGAAATTTTTAGGTTGGGTGGTCAGGGTGGGCCAGGGCGAGTGGCCGCAAAGAGAGGCCATTTTGCAGGGGAAAAAGAAGACTTTTGGCCAACTTCGGGGCATCAGATGAAAGCTGGCGTTTGGGGCTATAAGGCCGAGCTGGGATCTAGCTTCTGACCACTGTAGTTTTGGAGAAATCCAAGAAAATTTGGAAATTTTTAGGTTGGGTGGTCAGGGTGGGCCAGGGCGAGTGGCCGCAAAGAGAGGCCATTTTGCAGGGGAAAAAGAAGTCATTTGGCCAACCTCTGGGCATCAGATGAAAGCTGGCGTTTGGGGCTATAAGGCCGAGCGGGGATCTAGCTTCTGACCACTGTAGTTTTGGAGAAATTCAACAAAATTTGGAAATTTTGAGGTTGGGTGGTCAGGGTGGGCCAGGGCGAATGGCCGCAAAGAGAGGCCATTTTGCAGGGGAAAAAGAAGTCATTTGGCCAGGCTCTGGGAATCAGATGAAAGCTGGCGTTTGGGGCTATAAGGCCGAGCTGGGATCTAGCTTCTGACCACTGTAGTTTTGGAGAAATCCAACAAAATTTGGAAATTTTTAGGTTGGGTGGTCAGGGTGGGCCAGGGCGAGTGGCCGCAAAGAGAGGCCATTTTGCAGGGGAAAAAGCACTCATTTGGCCAACCTTTGGGCATCAGATGAAAGCTGGCGTTTGGGGCTATAAGGCCGAGCTGGGATCTAGCTTCTGACCACTGTAGTTTTGGAGAAATCCAACAAAATTTGGAAATTTTTAGGTTGGGTGGTCAGGGTGGGCCAGGGCGAGTGGCCGCAAAGAGAGGCCATTTTGCAGGGGAAAAAGCAGTCATTTGGCCAACCTTTGGGCATCAGATGAAAGCTGGCGTTTGGGGCTATAAGGCCGAGCTGGGATCTAGCTTCTGACCACTGTAGTTTTGGAGAAATCCAACAAAATTTGGAAATTTTTAGGTTGGGTGGTCAGGGTGGGCCAGGGCGAGTGGCCGCAAAGAGAGGCCATTTTGCAGGGGAAAAAGAAGTCATTTGGCCAGGCTCTGGGAATCAGATGAAAGCTGGCATTTGGGGCTATAAGGCCGAGCTGGGATCTAGCTTCTGACCACTTTGGTTTTGGAGAAATCCAACAAAATTTGGAAATTTTGAGGTTGGGTGGTCAGGGTGGGCCAGGGCGAGTGGCCGCAAAGAGAGGCCATTTTGCAGGGGAAAAAGAAGTCATTTGGCCAACCTCTGGGCATCAGATGAAAGCTGGCGTTTGGGGCTATAAGGCCGAGCTGGGATCTAGCTTCTGACCACTGTAGTTTTGGAGAAATCCAGCAAAATTTGGAAATTTTGAGGTTGGGTGGTCAGGGTGGGCCAGGGCGAGTGGCCGCAAAGAGAGGCTATTTTGCAGGGGAAAAAGAAGTCATTTGGCCAGGCTCTGGGCATCAGATGAAAGCTGGCATTTGGGGCTATAAGGCCGAGCTGGGATCTAGCTTCTGACCACTGTAGTTTTGGAGAAATCCAACAAAATTTGGAAATTTTTAGGTTGGGTGGTCAGGGTGGGCCAGGGCGAGTGGCCGCAAAGAGAGGCCATTTTGCAGGGGAAAAAGCACTCATTTTGCCAGGCTCAGGGCATCAGGTGAAAGCTGGCATTTGGGGCTATAAGGCCGACCTGGGATCTAGCTTCTGACCACTGTAGTTTTGGAGAAATCCAACAAAATTTGGAAATTTTTAGGTTGGGTGGTCAGGGTGGGCCAGGGCGAGTGGCCGCAAAGAGAGGCCATTTTGCAGGGGAAAAAGCAGTCATTTGGCCAGGCTCTGGGCATCAGGTGAAAGCTGGCCTTTGTGGCTATAAGGCCGAGCTGGGATCTAGCTTCTGACCACTGTAGTTTTGGAGAAATCCAACAAAATTTGGAAATTTTTAGGTTGGGTGGTCAGGGTGGGCCAGGACGAGTGGCCGCAAAGAGAGGCCATTTTGCAGGGGAAAAAGAAGTCATTTGGCCAACTTCTGGGCATCAGATGAAAGCTGGCGTTTGGGGCTATAAGGCCGAGCTGGGATCTAGCTTCTGACCACTGTAGTTTTGGAGAAATCCAACAAAATTTGGAAATTTTTAGGTTGGGTGGTCAGGGTGGGCCAGGGCGAGTGGCCGCAAAGAGAGGCCATTTTGCAGGGGAAAAAGCAGTCATTTGGCCAACCTTTGGGCATCAGATGAAAGCTGGCGTTTGGGGCTATAAGGCCGAGCTGGGATCTAGCTTCTGACCACTGTAGTTTTGGAGAAATCCAACAAAATTTGGAAATTTTTAGGTTGGGTGGTCAGGGTGGGCCAGGGCGAGTGGCCGCAAAGAGAGGCCATTTTGCAGGGGAAAAAGAAGTCATTTGGCCAACCTCTGGGCATCAGATGAAAGCTGGCGTTTGGGGCTATAAGGCCGAGCTGGGATCTAGCTTCTGACCACTGTAGTTTTGGAGAAATCCAACAAAATTTGGAAATTTTTAGGTTGGGTGGTCAGGGTGGGCCAGGGCGAGTGGCCGCAAAGAGAGGCCATTTTGCAGGGGAAAAAGAAGTCATTTGGCCAACTTCGGGGCATCAGATGAAAGCTGGCGTTTGGGGCTATAAGTCCGAGCTGGGATCTAGCTTCTGACCACTGTAGTTTTGGAGAAATCCAACAAAATTTGGAAATTTTTAGGTTGGGTGGTCAGGGTGGGCCAGGGCGAGTGGCCGCAAAGAGAGGCCATTTTGCAGGGGAAAAAGAAGTCATTTGGCCAACCTCTGGGCATCAGATGAAAGCTGGCGTTTGGGGCTATAAGGCCGAGCTGGGATCTAGCTTCTGACCACTGTAGTTTTGGAGAAATTCAACAAAATTTGGAAATTTTGAGGTTGGGTGGTCAGGGTGGGCCAGGGCGAATGGCCGCAAAGAGAGGCCATTTTGCAGGGGAAAAAGAAGTCATTTTGCCAGGCTCTGGGCATCAGATGAAAGCTGGCGTTTGGGGCTATAAGGCCGAGCTGGGATCTAGCTTCTGACCACTTTGGTTTTGGAGAAATCCAACAAAATTTGGAAATTTTTAGGTTGGGTGGTCAGGGTGGGCCAGGGCGAGTGGCCGCAAAGAGAGGCCATTTTGCAGGGGAAAAAGAAGTCATTTGGCCAACCTCTGGGCATCAGATGAAAGCTGGCGTTTGGGGCTATAAGGCCGAGCTGGGATCTAGCTTCTGACCACTGTAGTTTTGGAGAAATCCAGCAAAATTTGGAAATTTTGAGGTTGGGTGGTCAGGGTGGGCCAGGGCGAGTGGCCGCAAAGAGAGGCTATTTTGCAGGGGAAAAAGAAGTCATTTGGCCAGGCTCTGGGCATCAGATGAAAGCTGGCATTTGGGGCTATAAGGCCGAGCTGGGATCTAGCTTCTGACCACTGTAGTTTTGGAGAAATCCAACAAAATTTGGAAATTTTTAGGTTGGGTGGTCAGGGTGGGCCAGGGCGAGTGGCCGCAAAGAGAGGCCATTTTGCAGGGGAAAAAGCACTCATTTTGCCAGGCTCAGGGCATCAGGTGAAAGCTGGCATTTGGGGCTATAAGGCCGACCTGGGATCTAGCTTCTGACCACTGTAGTTTTGGAGAAATCCAACAAAATTTGGAAATTTTTAGGTTGGGTGGTCAGGGTGGGCCAGGGCGAGTGGCCGCAAAGAGAGGCCATTTTGCAGGGGAAAAAGCAGTCATTTGGCCAGGCTCTGGGCATCAGGTGAAAGCTGGCCTTTGTGGCTATAAGGCCGAGCTGGGATCTAGCTTCTGACCACTGTAGTTTTGGAGAAATCCAACAAAATTTGGAAATTTTGAGGTTGGGTGGTCAGGGTGGGCCAGGGCGAGTGGCCGCAAAGAGAGGCCATTTTGCAGGGGAAAAAGCACTCATTTTGCCAGGCTCAGGGCATCAGGTGAAAGCTGGCATTTGGGGCTATAAGGCCGAGCTGGGATCTAGCTTCTGACCACTGTAGTTTTGGAGAAATCCAACAAAATTTGGAAATTTTTAGGTTGGGTGGTCAGGGTGGGCCAGGGCGAGTGGCCGCAAAGAGAGGCCATTTTGCAGGGGAAAAAGCAGTCATTTGGCCAGGCTCTGGGCATCAGGTGAAAGCTGGCCTTTGTGGCTATAAGGCCGAGCTGGGATCTAGCTTCTGACCACTGTAGTTTTGGAGAAATCCAACAAAATTTGGAAATTTTTAGGTTGGGTGGTCAGGGTGGGCCAGGACGAGTGGCCGCAAAGAGAGGCCATTTTGCAGGGGAAAAAGAAGTCATTTGGCCAACTTCTGGGCATCAGATGAAAGCTGGCGTTTGGGGCTATAAGGCCGAGCTGGGATCTAGCTTCTGACCACTGTAGTTTTGGAGAAATCCAACAAAATTTGGAAATTTTTAGGTTGGGTGGTCAGGGTGGGCCAGGGCGAGTGGCCGCAAAGAGAGGCCATTTTGCAGGGGAAAAAGCACTCATTTGGCCAACCTTTGGGCATCAGATGAAAGCTGGCGTTTGGGGCTATAAGGCCGAGCTGGGATCTAGCTTCTGACCACTGTAGTTTTGGAGAAATCCAACAAAATTTGGAAATTTTTAGGTTGGGTGGTCAGGGTGGGCCAGGGCGAGTGGCCGCAAAGAGAGGCCATTTTGCAGGGGAAAAAGCAGTCATTTGGCCAACCTTTGGGCATCAGATGAAAGCTGGCGTTTGGGGCTATAAGGCCGAGCTGGGATCTAGCTTCTGACCACTGTAGTTTTGGAGAAATCCAACAAAATTTGGAAATTTTTAGGTTGGGTGGTCAGGGTGGGCCAGGGCGAGTGGCCGCAAAGAGAGGCCATTTTGCAGGGGAAAAAGAAGTCATTTGGCCAGGCTCTGGGAATCAGATGAAAGCTGGCATTTGGGGCTATAAGGCCGAGCTGGGATCTAGCTTCTGACCACTTTGGTTTTGGAGAAATCCAACAAAATTTGGAAATTTTGAGGTTGGGTGGTCAGGGTGGGCCAGGGCGAGTGGCCGCAAAGAGAGGCCATTTTGCAGGGGAAAAAGAAGTCATTTGGCCAACCTCTGGGCATCAGATGAAAGCTGGCGTTTGGGGCTATAAGGCCGAGCTGGGATCTAGCTTCTGACCACTGTAGTTTTGGAGAAATCCAGCAAAATTTGGAAATTTTGAGGTTGGGTGGTCAGGGTGGGCCAGGGCGAGTGGCCGCAAAGAGAGGCTATTTTGCAGGGGAAAAAGAAGTCATTTGGCCAGGCTCTGGGCATCAGATGAAAGCTGGCATTTGGGGCTATAAGGCCGAGCTGGGATCTAGCTTCTGACCACTGTAGTTTTGGAGAAATCCAACAAAATTTGGAAATTTTTAGGTTGGGTGGTCAGGGTGGGCCAGGGCGAGTGGCCGCAAAGAGAGGCCATTTTGCAGGGGAAAAAGCACTCATTTTGCCAGGCTCAGGGCATCAGGTGAAAGCTGGCATTTGGGGCTATAAGGCCGACCTGGGATCTAGCTTCTGACCACTGTAGTTTTGGAGAAATCCAACAAAATTTGGAAATTTTTAGGTTGGGTGGTCAGGGTGGGCCAGGGCGAGTGGCCGCAAAGAGAGGCCATTTTGCAGGGGAAAAAGCAGTCATTTGGCCAGGCTCTGGGCATCAGGTGAAAGCTGGCCTTTGTGGCTATAAGGCCGAGCTGGGATCTAGCTTCTGACCACTGTAGTTTTGGAGAAATCCAACAAAATTTGGAAATTTTTAGGTTGGGTGGTCAGGGTGGGCCAGGACGAGTGGCCGCAAAGAGAGGCCATTTTGCAGGGGAAAAAGAAGTCATTTGGCCAACTTCTGGGCATCAGATGAAAGCTGGCGTTTGGGGCTATAAGGCCGAGCTGGGATCTAGCTTCTGACCACTGTAGTTTTGGAGAAATCCAACAAAATTTGGAAATTTTTAGGTTGGGTGGTCAGGGTGGGCCAGGGCGAGTGGCCGCAAAGAGAGGCCATTTTGCAGGGGAAAAAGCAGTCATTTGGCCAACCTTTGGGCATCAGATGAAAGCTGGCGTTTGGGGCTATAAGGCCGAGCTGGGATCTAGCTTCTGACCACTGTAGTTTTGGAGAAATCCAACAAAATTTGGAAATTTTTAGGTTGGGTGGTCAGGGTGGGCCAGGGCGAGTGGCCGCAAAGAGAGGCCATTTTGCAGGGGAAAAAGAAGTCATTTGGCCAACCTCTGGGCATCAGATGAAAGCTGGCGTTTGGGGCTATAAGGCCGAGCTGGGATCTAGCTTCTGACCACTGTAGTTTTGGAGAAATCCAACAAAATTTGGAAATTTTTAGGTTGGGTGGTCAGGGTGGGCCAGGGCGAGTGGCCGCAAGGAGAGGCCATTTTGCAGGGGAAAAAGAAGTCATTTGGCCAACTTCGGGGCATCAGATGAAAGCTGGCGTTTGGGGCTATAAGTCCGAGCTGGGATCTAGCTTCTGACCACTGTAGTTTTGGAGAAATCCAACAAAATTTGGAAATTTTTAGGTTGGGTGGTCAGGGTGGGCCAGGGCGAGTGGCCGCAAAGAGAGGCCATTTTGCAGGGGAAAAAGAAGTCATTTGGCCAACCTCTGGGCATCAGATGAAAGCTGGCGTTTGGGGCTATAAGGCCGAGCTGGGATCTAGCTTCTGACCACTGTAGTTTTGGAGAAATTCAACAAAATTTGGAAATTTTGAGGTTGGGTGGTCAGGGTGGGCCAGGGCGAATGGCCGCAAAGAGAGGCCATTTTGCAGGGGAAAAAGAAGTCATTTTGCCAGGCTCTGGGAATCAGATGAAAGCTGGCGTTTGGGGCTATAAGGCCGAGCTGGGATCTAGCTTCTGACCACTTTGGTTTTGGAGAAATCCAACAAAATTTGGAAATTTTTAGGTTGGGTGGTCAGGGTGGGCCAGGGCGAGTGGCCGCAAAGAGAGGCCATTTTGCAGGGGAAAAAGAAGTCATTTGGCCAACCTCTGGGCATCAGATGAAAGCTGGCGTTTGGGGCTATAAGGCCGAGCTGGGATCTAGCTTCTGACCACTGTAGTTTTGGAGAAATCCAGCAAAATTTGGAAATTTTGAGGTTGGGTGGTCAGGGTGGGCCAGGGCGAGTGGCCGCAAAGAGAGGCTATTTTGCAGGGGAAAAAGAAGTCATTTGGCCAGGCTCTGGGCATCAGATGAAAGCTGGCATTTGGGGCTATAAGGCCGAGCTGGGATCTAGCTTCTGACCACTGTAGTTTTGGGAAATCCAACAAAATTTGGAAATTTTTAGGTTGGGTGGTCTGGGTGGGCCAGGGCGAGTGGCCACAAAGAGAGGCCATTTTTCAGGGGAAAAAGCAGTCATTTTGCCAGGCTCAGGGCATCAGGTGAAAGCTGGCATTTGGGGCTATAAGGCCGAGCTGGGATCTAGCTTCTGACCACTGTAGTTTTGGAGAAATCCAACAAAATTTGGAAATTTTTAGGTTGGGTGGTCAGGGTGGGCCAGGGCGAGTGGCCGCAAAGAGAGGCCATTTTGCAGGGGAAAAAGCAGTCATTTGGCCAGGCTCTGGGCATGAGATGAAAGCTGGCCTTTGTGGCTATAAGGCCGAGCTGGGATCTAGCTTCTGACCACTGTAGTTTTGGAGAAATCCAACAAAATTTGGAAATTTTTAGGTTGGGTGGTCAGGGTGGGCCAGGGCGAGTGGCCGCAAGGAGAGGCCATTTTGCAGGGGAAAAAGAAGTCATTTGGCCAGGCTCTGGGCATCAGGTGAAAGCTGGCGTTTGGGGCTATAAGGCCGAGCTGGGATCTAGCTTCTGACCACTTTGGTTTTGGAGAAATCCAACAAATTTGGAAATTTTTAGGTTGGGTGGTCAGGGTTGGCCAGGGCGAGTGGCAGCAAAGAGAGGCCATTTTGCAGGGGAAAAAGAAGTCATTTGGCCAACCTCTGGGCATCAGGTGAAAGCTGGCATTTGGGGCTATAAGGCCGAGCTGGGATCTAGCTTCTGACCACTGTAGTTTTGGAGAAATCCAACAAAATTTGGAAATTTTTAGGTTGGGTGGTCAGGGTGGGCCAGGGCGAGTGGCCGCAAAGAGAGGCCATTTTGCAGGGGAAAAAGAAGTCATTTGGCCAACCTCTGGGCATCAGGTGAAAGCTGGCCTTTGTGGCTATAACGCCGAGCTGGGATCTAGCTTCTGACCACTGTAGTTTTGGAGAAATCCAACAAAATTTGGAAATTTTTAGGTTGGGTGGTCAGGGTGGGCCAGGGCGAGTGGCCGCAAAGAGAGGCTATTTTGCAGGGGAAAAAGAAGTCATTTGGCCAGGCTCTGGGCATCAGATGAAAGCTGGCATTTGGGGCTATAAGGCCGAGCTGGGATCTAGCTTCTGACCACTGTAGTTTTGGAGAAATCCAACAAAATTTGGAAATTTTGAGGTTGGGTGGTCAGGTTGGGCCAGGGCAAGTGGCCGCAAAGAGAGGCCATTTTGCAGGGGAAAAAGAAGTCATTTGGCCAACCTCTGGGCATCAGGTGAAAGCTGGCATTTGGGGCTATAAGGCCGAGCTGGGATCTAGCTTCTGACCACTGTAGTTTTGGAGAAATCCAAGAAAATTTGGAAATTTTTAGGTTGGGTGGTCAGGGTGGGCCAGGGCGAGTGGCCGCAAAGAGAGGCCATTTTGCAGGGGAAAAAGAAGTCATGTGGCCAACCTCTGGGCATCAGGTGAAAGCTGGCGTTTGGGGCTATAAGGCCGAGCTGGGATCTAGCTTCTGACCACTGTAGTTTTGGAGAAATTCAACAAAATTTGGAAATTTTTAGGTTGGGTGGTCAGGGTGGGCCAGGGCATGTGGCCGCAAAGAGAGGCCATTTTGCAGGGGAAAAAGAAGTCATTTGGACAACCTCTGGGCATCAGATGAAAGCTGGCGTTTGGGGCTATAAGGCCGAGCTGGCATCTAGCTTCTGACCACTGTAGTTTTGCAGAAATCCAACAAAATTTGGAAATTTTTAGGTTGGGTGGTCAGGGTGGGCCAGGGCGAATGGCCGCAAGGAGAGGCCATTTTGCAGGGGAAAAAGAAGTCATTTGGCCAGGCTCTGGGCATCAGGTGAAAGCTGGCGTTTGGGGCTATAAGGCCGAGCTGGGATCTAGCTTCTGACCACTTTGGTTTTGGAGAAATCCAACAAAATTTGGAAATTTTTAGGTTGGGTGGTCAGGGTTGGCCAGGGCGAGTGGCCGCAAAGAGAGGCCATTTGGCAGGGGAAAAAGAAGTCATTTGGCCAACGTCTGGGCATCAGGTGAAAGCTGGCATTTGGGGCTATAAGGCCGAGCTGGGATCTAGCTTCTGACCACTGTAGTTTTGGAGAAATCCAACAAAATTTGGAAATTTTTAGGTTGGGTGGTCAGGGTGGGCCAGGGCGAGTGGCCGCAAAGAGAGGCCATTTTGCAGGGGAAAAAGAAGTCATTTGGCCAACCTCTGGGCATCAGATGAAAGCTGGCGTTTGGGGCTATAAGGCCGAGCTGGGATCTAGCTTCTGACCACTGTAGTTTTGGAGAAATCCAGCAAAATTTGGAAATTTTGAGGTTGGGTGGTCAGGGTGGGCCAGGGCGAGTGGCCGCAAAGAGAGGCCATTTTGCAGGGGAAAAAGAAGTCATTTGGCCAACCTCTGGGCATTCGATGAAAGCTGGCATTTGGGGCTATAAGGCCGAGCTGGGATCTAGCTTCTGACCACTGTAGTTTTGGAGAAATTCAACAAAATTTGGAAATTTTGAGGTTGGGTGGTCAGGGTGGGCCAGGGCAACTGGCCGCAAAGAGAGGCCATTTTGCAGGGGAAAAAGAAGTCATTTGGCCAACGTCTGGGCATCAGGTGAAAGCTGGCGTTTGGGGCTATAAGGCCGAGCTGGGATCTAGCTTCTGACCACTGTAGTTTTGGAGAAATCCAACAAAATTTGGAAATTTTTAGGTTGGGTGGTCAGGGTGGGCCAGGGCGAGTGGCCGCAAAGAGAGGCTATTTTGCAGGGGAAAAAGAAGTCATTTGGCCAGGCTCTGGGAATCAGATGAAAGCTGGCGTTTGGGGCTATAAGGCCGAGCTGGGATCTAGCTTCTGACCACTGTAGTTTTGGAGAAATCCAACAAAATTTGGAAATTTTTAGGTTGGGTGGTCAGGGTGGGCCAGGGCGAGTGGCCGCAAGGAGAGGCCATTTTGCAGGGGAAAAAGAAGACTTTTGGCCAACTTCGGGGCATCAGATGAAAGCTGGCGTTTGGGGCTATAAGGCCGAGCTGGGATCTAGCTTCTGACCACTGTAGTTTTGGAGAAATCCAAGAAAATTTGGAAATTTTTAGGTTGGGTGGTCAGGGTGGGCCAGGGCGAGTGGCCGCAAAGAGAGGCCATTTTGCAGGGGAAAAAGAAGTCATTTGGCCAACCTCTGGGCATCAGATGAAAGCTGGCGTTTGGGGCTATAAGGCCGAGCGGGGATCTAGCTTCTGACCACTGTAGTTTTGGAGAAATTCAACAAAATTTGGAAATTTTGAGGTTGGGTGGTCAGGGTGGGCCAGGGCGAATGGCCGCAAAGAGAGGCCATTTTGCAGGGGAAAAAGAAGTCATTTGGCCAGGCTCTGGGAATCAGATGAAAGCTGGCGTTTGGGGCTATAAGGCCGAGCTGGGATCTAGCTTCTGACCACTTTGGTTTTGGAGAAATCCAACAAAATTTGGAAATTTTTAGGTTGGGTGGTCAGGGTGGGCCAGGGCGAGTGGCCGCAAAGAGAGGCCATTTTGCAGGGGAAAAAGAAGTCATTTGGCCAACCTCTGGGCATCAGATGAAAGCTGGCGTTTGGGGCTATAAGGCCAAGCTGGGATCTAGCTTCTGACCACTGTAGTTTTGGAGAAATCCAGCAAAATTTGGAAATTTTGAGGTTGGGTGGTCAGGGTGGGCCAGGGCGAGTGGCCGCAAAGAGAGGCTATTTTGCAGGGGAAAAAGAAGTCATTTGGCCAGGCTCTGGGCATCAGATGAAAGCTGGCATTTGGGGCTATAAGGCCGAGCTGGGATCTAGCTTCTGACCACTGTAGTTTTGGAGAAATCCAGCAAAATTTGGAAATTTTGAGGTTGGGTGGTCAGGGTGGGCCAGGGCGAGTGGCCGCAAAGAGAGGCTATTTTGCAGGGGAAAAAGAAGTCATTTGGCCAGGCTCTGGGCATCAGATGAAAGCTGGCATTTGGGGCTATAAGGCCGAGCTGGGATCTAGCTTCTGACCACTGTAGTTTTGGAGAAATCCAACAAAATTTGGAAATTTTTAGGTTGGGTGGTCAGGGTGGGCCAGGGCGAGTGGCCGCAAAGAGAGGCCATTTTGCAGGGGAAAAAGCACTCATTTTGCCAGGCTCAGGGCATCAGGTGAAAGCTGGCATTTGGGGCTATAAGGCCGAGCTGGGATCTAGCTTCTGACCACTGTAGTTTTGGAGAAATCCAACAAAATTTGGAAATTTTTAGGTTGGGTGGTCAGGGTGGGCCAGGGCGAGTGGCCGCAAAGAGAGGCCATTTTGCAGGGGAAAAAGCAGTCATTTGGCCAGGCTCTGGGCATCAGGTGAAAGCTGGCCTTTGTGGCTATAAGGCCGAGCTGGGATCTAGCTTCTGACCACTGTAGTTTTGGAGAAATCCAACAAAATTTGGAAATTTTTAGGTTGGGTGGTCAGGGTGGGCCAGGACGAGTGGCCGCAAAGAGAGGCCATTTTGCAGGGGAAAAAGAAGTCATTTGGCCAACTTCTGGGCATCAGATGAAAGCTGGCGTTTGGGGCTATAAGGCCGAGCTGGGATCTAGCTTCTGACCACTGTAGTTTTGGAGAAATCCAACAAAATTTGGAAATTTTTAGGTTGGGTGGTCAGGGTGGGCCAGGGCGAGTGGCCGCAAAGAGAGGCCATTTTGCAGGGGAAAAAGCAGTCATTTGGCCAACCTTTGGGCATCAGATGAAAGCTGGCGTTTGGGGCTATAAGGCCGTGCTGGGATCTAGCTTCTGACCACTGTAGTTTTGGAGAAATCCAACAAAATTTGGAAATTTTTAGGTTGGGTGGTCAGGGTGGGCCAGGGCGAGTGGCCGCAAAGAGAGGCCATTTTGCAGGGGAAAAAGAAGTCATTTGGCCAACCTCTGGGCATCAGATGAAAGCTGGCGTTTGGGGCTATAAGGCCGAGCTGGGATCTAGCTTCTGACCACTGTAGTTTTGGAGAAATCCAACAAAATTTGGAAATTTTTAGGTTGGGTGGTCAGGGGTGGGCCAGGGCGAGTGGCCGCAAGGAGAGGCCATTTTGCAGGGGAAAAAGAAGTCATTTGGCCAACTTCGGGGCATCAGATGAAAGCTGGCGTTTGGGGCTATAAGTCCGAGCTGGGATCTAGCTTCTGACCACTGTAGTTTTGGAGAAATCCAACAAAATTTGGAAATTTTTAGGTTGGGTGGTCAGGGTGGGCCAGGGCGAGTGGCCGCAAAGAGAGGCCATTTTGCAGGGGAAAAAGAAGTCATTTGGCCAACCTCTGGGCATCAGATGAAAGCTGGCGTTTGGGGCTATAAGGCCGAGCTGGGATCTAGCTTCTGACCACTGTAGTTTTGGAGAAATCCAACAAAATTTGGAAATTTTGAGGTTGGGTGGTCAGGGTGGGCCAGGGCGAATGGCCGCAAAGAGAGGCCATTTTGCAGGGGAAAAAGAAGTCATTTTGCCAGGCTCTGGGCATCAGATGAAAGCTGGCGTTTGGGGCTATAAGGCCGAGCTGGGATCTAGCTTCTGACCACTTTGGTTTTGGAGAAATCCAACAAAATTGGAAATTTTTAGGTTGGGTGGTCAGGGTGGGCCAGGGCGAGTGGCCGCAAAGAGAGGCCATTTTGCAGGGGAAAAAGAAGTCATTTGGCCAACCTCTGGGCATCAGATGAAAGCTGGCGTTTGGGGCTATAAGGCCGAGCTGGGATCTAGCTTCTGACCACTGTAGTTTTGGAGAAATCCAGCAAAATTTGGAAATTTTGAGGTTGGGTGGTCAGGGTGGGCCAGGGCGAGTGGCCGCAAAGAGAGGCTATTTTGCAGGGGAAAAAGAAGTCATTTGGCCAGGCTCTGGGCATCAGATGAAAGCTGGCATTTGGGGCTATAAGGCCGAGCTGGGATCTAGCTTCTGACCACTGTAGTTTTGGAGAAATCCAACAAAATTTGGAAATTTTTAGGTTGGGTGGTCAGGGTGGGCCAGGGCGAGTGGCCGCAAAGAGAGGCCATTTTGCAGGGGAAAAAGCACTCATTTTGCCAGGCTCAGGGCATCAGGTGAAAGCTGGCATTTGGGGCTATAAGGCCGACCTGGGATCTAGCTTCTGACCACTGTAGTTTTGGAGAAATCCAACAAAATTTGGAAATTTTTAGGTTGGGTGGTCAGGGTGGGCCAGGGCGAGTGGCCGCAAAGAGAGGCCATTTTGCAGGGGAAAAAGCAGTCATTTGGCCAGGCTCTGGGCATCAGGTGAAAGCTGGCCTTTGTGGCTATAAGGCCGAGCTGGGATCTAGCTTCTGACCACTGTAGTTTTCGAGAAATCCAACAAAATTTGGAAATTTTGAGGTTGGGTGGTCAGGGTGGGCCAGGGCGAGTGGCCGCAAAGAGAGGCCATTTTGCAGGGGAAAAAGCACTCATTTGGCCAGGCTCTGGGCATCAGGTGAAAGCTGGCATTTGGGGCTATAAGGCCGAGCTGGGATCTAGCTTCTGACCACTGTAGTTTTGGAGAAATCCAACAAAATTTGGAAATTTTTAGGTTGGGTGGTCAGGGTGGGCCAGGGCGAGTGGCCGCAAAGAGAGGCCATTTTGCAGGGGAAAAAGCAGTCATTTGGCCAGGCTCTGGGCATCAGGTGAAAGCTGGCCTTTGTGGCTATAAGGCCGAGCTGGGATCTAGCTTCTGACCACTGTAGTTTTGGAGAAATCCAACAAAATTTGGAAATTTTTAGGTTGGGTGGTCAGGGTGGGCCAGGACGAGTGGCCGCAAAGAGAGGCCATTTTGCAGGGGAAAAAGAAGTCATTTGGCCAACTTCTGGGCATCAGATGAAAGCTGGCGTTTGGGGCTATAAGGCCGAGCTGGGATCTAGCTTCTGACCACTGTAGTTTTGGAGAAATCCAACAAAATTTGGAAATTTTTAGGTTGGGTGGTCAGGGTGGGCCAGGGCGAGTGGCCGCAAAGAGAGGCCATTTTGCAGGGGAAAAAGCACTCATTTGGCCAACCTTTGGGCATCAGATGAAAGCTGGCGTTTGGGGCTATAAGGCCGAGCTGGGATCTAGCTTCTGACCACTGTAGTTTTGGAGAAATCCAACAAAATTTGGAAATTTTTAGGTTGGGTGGTCAGGGTGGGCCAGGGCGAGTGGCCGCAAAGAGAGGCCATTTTGCAGGGGAAAAAGCAGTCATTTGGCCAACCTTTGGGCATCAGATGAAAGCTGGCGTTTGGGGCTATAAGGCCGAGCTGGGATCTAGCTTCTGACCACTGTAGTTTTGGAGAAATCCAACAAAATTTGGAAATTTTTAGGTTGGGTGGTCAGGGTGGGCCAGGGCGAGTGGCCGCAAAGAGAGGCCATTTTGCAGGGGAAAAAGAAGTCATTTGGCCAGGCTCTGGGAATCAGATGAAAGCTGGCATTTGGGGCTATAAGGCCGAGCTGGGATCTAGCTTCTGACCACTTTGGTTTTGGAGAAATCCAACAAAATTTGGAAATTTTGAGGTTGGGTGGTCAGGGTGGGCCAGGGCGAGTGGCCGCAAAGAGAGGCCATTTTGCAGGGGAAAAAGAAGTCATTTGGCCAACCTCTGGGCATCAGATGAAAGCTGGCGTTTGGGGCTATAAGGCCGAGCTGGGATCTAGCTTCTGACCACTGTAGTTTTGGAGAAATCCAGCAAAATTTGGAAATTTTGAGGTTGGGTGGTCAGGGTGGGCCAGGGCGAGTGGCCGCAAAGAGAGGCTATTTTGCAGGGGAAAAAGAAGTCATTTGGCCAGGCTCTGGGCATCAGATGAAAGCTGGCATTTGGGGCTATAAGGCCGAGCTGGGATCTAGCTTCTGACCACTGTAGTTTTGGAGAAATCCAACAAAATTTGGAAATTTTTAGGTTGGGTGGTCAGGGTGGGCCAGGGCGAGTGGCCGCAAAGAGAGGCCATTTTGCAGGGGAAAAAGCACTCATTTTGCCAGGCTCAGGGCATCAGGTGAAAGCTGGCATTTGGGGCTATAAGGCCGACCTGGGATCTAGCTTCTGACCACTGTAGTTTTGGAGAAATCCAACAAAATTTGGAAATTTTTAGGTTGGGTGGTCAGGGTGGGCCAGGGCGAGTGGCCGCAAAGAGAGGCCATTTTGCAGGGGAAAAAGCAGTCATTTGGCCAGGCTCTGGGCATCAGGTGAAAGCTGGCCTTTGTGGCTATAAGGCCGAGCTGGGATCTAGCTTCTGACCACTGTAGTTTTGGAGAAATCCAACAAAATTTGGAAATTTTTAGGTTGGGTGGTCAGGGTGGGCCAGGACGAGTGGCCGCAAAGAGAGGCCATTTTGCAGGGGAAAAAG
>NW_026989992.1:47500-52500 GCF_036417665.1 Passer domesticus | reverse complement strand
AGGAACGCCATCAAACCAAAAGGCTCGGCGAGAGACGAACAGAAAGTTTCCCGGAGAAAGGGACGGTGCGCTAGGCATCCCGCCACCGCCCGCCCGCCCCGCCCCGCCTCTGCAGCAGGCTCTCGCCCTGCTGGCCGAACCTCCCGGCTGCCTCGGTGTCGGCCGGCTCCTCGCCCGCCCGCCCGCCCGCCCGCCGCTGCCGCTGCCGCTGCCGCTGCCGCTGCCGCTGCCGCTGCCGCTGTGCAAACAGGCCGATGGGAGCCCGGGGTGGGGGGGGAGAGGGCTTGAAAAGTCTGAAGGTGGCGCCAGGGCGTCTGAGGGGGGGAGGGCGGGGCGGCCCCAACCGTCATTGGGCGGAGGCCGGGAAAGTCTGCAGGCGGCAGCAGGGAGTCTGGGGGGGAGGGGGGGTGAGGGCGGGGCGGCCCCAACCGTCATTGGGCGGAGGCGAGGAAAGTCTGCAGGCGGCAGCAGGGAGTCTGAGGGGGGCAGGGCGGGGCGGCCCCCCAACCGTCGTGGCTGGCCGGGGGGGCGGCCGCGACAGGCAGGGCAGGGACCAGGGCAGGGACCAGGGCAGGCGCGGGGACGGGGACGGGGACGGGGACGGGGAGAGAGGGCACGCGAGAGGGCGCGTGCCTATGGGCGGGGGGGGGCGGTGTGGTGCTCTGAGAGAGCGGCATCGGGATGTGAGTGCGTGGAGCGGGTGTGTGTCCCCGTGTCTGTCTGTCGCTCTCTGTGCGGACAAGGGCCGGCGGCTTCGTGGTGCCGGCCACGGGCGCCTCGCCACCGAGCCCCCGCGGCCCCCCAGAGCCACGCCGAGTGCTGAAGACCTCTGCGGACCGTGAAAGAACCCGTCCGAAAGCGGCCGCCCGTGTGCCGGCGGCGGCTGCCCCGCCGCCGCCGCCGCCGCCGCCGCCTCCTCTCCCGGTGGGCGGGGCGGGGCGGGTCGAGCCGAGTCGCGGCGTGGGGGGGGCGGGCAGAAACCCAAGAAAAGCCAAAACCAAACCAAACAAACGACAAAAGAAAAAAACAAACAGACGGAAAAAAACAAAACAAACAAAACCCCACCAAACCAACCCCGGGGGGGGGAACCAAAACCAAACCCAACAATAAAAGCCCCCCAAAGAAACACCAAAAAAAGCCCCCACCAGCCCACCAACCGAACCACAAGCCACAAGCCCCACGCCCACTCCCCCCCCAAAAAGCCCCGAGATCTAGCATCAAACAAAAGCAAAGCAAAGCAAAGCAAAGCAAAGCAAAGCAAGGCAAGGCAAAGCAAAGGAAAAACAACAACAACAATACCAACCAGAAAACCCCCCACACACAAAACCCCCCCCCAAGAAAAAAATCCAAAAGAGGAAAAAGCCCCAACCAAACAAAACCAAACAAAACCAAACAAAACCAAACCCAACCAAAAAAAAAAAAAAAAACCCAAAAAAAAAAAAAAAAAAAAAACAAAAACAAAACCAAAAACAACCAACAAAACCCAAAACCAAAAACCACCCCCACAACGCCCACCAAAAAAAAAAAAGCCTCCAAAAACCCCAAAACCTCGAAAATATGAATTGGTCTTAGAAATGGGGGGGGGGGGGGGGGGGGGGGGGGCGGGGAAGGGGGCTTCATTGAGTGGGACAGGGCTGATAGAGCCGTCCGGCTCCGGGGCGTTACGAGGCCGTGAGCTGCCCCCGGCTGTGCAGGCTTGGCGGGGTCAGCGAGGCGCCCGAACCCCGGGCGGCGAGCGGAGAACAACAGGTCTACCCTAGCTCTGCAAGGACACCAGGTCTACCCCCGGCTTCGGGAGGGGACACCAGGTCTACCCCGGCTTCGGGAGGGCAGCCAACAGGTCTACCCCCGGCTTCGGGAGGGGACACCAGGTCTACCCCGGCTTCGGGAGGGCAGCCAACAGGTCTACCCCGGCTTCGGGAGGGCAGCCAACAGGTCTACCCCGGCTTCGGGGAGCCAACAGGTCTACCCCGGCTCCGGGAGGGGACACCAGGTCTACCCCGGTTCCGGGAGGGCAGCCAACAGGTCTACCCCGGCTTCGGGAGGGGACACCAGGTCTACCCCGGCTTCGGGGAGCCAACAGGTCTACCCCGGCTTCGGGAGGGGACACCAGGTCTACCCCGTCTTCGGGAAGGGAGCCAACAGGTCTACCCCCGGCTTCGGGAGGGGCCACCAGGTACTACCCCGGCTTCGGGAGGGGACAACAGGTCTACCCCGGCTTCGGGAGGGGACACCAGGTCTACCCCGTCTTCGGGAAGGGAGCCAACAGGTCTACCCCCGGCTTCGGGAGGGGACACCAGGTCTACCCCGGCTTCGGGAACGGACACCAGGTCTATCCCGGCGCCGGAGAGGACGCCAGGTCTACCCCGGCTCCCCGGGAGACACCAGGTCTACCCCGGCTCCGCGCCCGCCCAGGCTCGGCGCGGTCCCCGGGCGGCGGGCGCTGACGGATGACAACAGGTCTACCTCGTTCCGAAGGGACTTGGTCA
Organism: Passer domesticus; assembly: GCF_036417665.1. Lineage (NCBI taxonomy): Eukaryota > Metazoa > Chordata > Aves > Passeriformes > Passeridae > Passer > Passer domesticus. Next base: position 50,011 of record NW_026989992.1, on the reverse strand, counting down.
CATTTCGGCCGGCGCCGGGTAGACCTGTTGTCTCAGCCGGCTCCGGAAGTTCACCAAGGGGTCGCTGTTTTCGGCCGCCTCCCGCTACGTCATGCTAGGAGGCGGCCTGCGGCGGCGCTCCTTCCCGGTCGATTTTCATCGGTCCTCTTGGAGGCGCCGGCGGCCTTGGACTTATCTGTCCGTACTATGGGAGCGAGGTGACGGGCCGCGTCCCCGCAGGCAGGGTTCTCCGCGCCTGTGTCCGATGGCGGTGGGCTGGATTGGCCGCGCGTGCCGGTGGCGCCAGGGTTGGAGAGCACGCCGCCTAACCGAGGAACGAGTCGCGTGGCTTTGTTCCCGGTTCCGTCCGTGGTTGCCCCAGCGAGGTTTGGCGCAGTGTGGAGGGCCCCGAGGGAGAGAGATGTGGTGCGACCGATCGTGGGGCGCGAGAGAGAGGTGTGTGGAGCCCGAAAGGGGCCGGTCCCCGCGGAGCCGAGAGAGAAGAGACCGAGGGCGAGCCGGGGGAAAGGGGCCGGTCCCCGCGGAGCCGAGAGAGAAGAGACCGAGGGCGAGCCGGGGGAAAGGGGCCGGTCCCCGCGGAGCCGAGAGAGAAGAGACCGAGGGCGAGCCGGGGGAAAGGGGCCGGTCCCCGCGGAGCCGAGAGAGAGAGTCGAAAAGCCGTGTGAGAGCCCCTCGCTGGCCGAGGTGAGGTGGAGAAAAGCCGTGAGCGTGTCCTGCTCCGGCCCGGCCCGGTGGCGGGCGAGGCGGCGGCGCCTCGTCCCTTGTGTGTGGCTCGGCCTTAAGCCGGGGCCCCGCTCGGCGGGCGCTTTTTAATTTTTTTCTATTTTGTTTTATTTCCCCCCCCCCGGCAGTCGGAGGGTGGACGCGGCTGGGGTTTTTCCTGGCCCTTGCTCCAAGAGCCCCGAGGATGGCCCGCTCGGCCGAGGTGGCGGCGTCCCGTCCCCCGCTCCCGACCTGTTTGCCAGCGTGTCCGTGTCGGAAGGGCGGCGGGGGACGCGCAGTGGGACGCGCGGCCTGGCCTCGGCCTGCTGCGTCGCTTGAGGGGCTCGGCGACGGCAGTCGCCCGATGAGCCGGGGTGGCGCCACCGCCGTCCCCGGCCTGTGGTTTTTTTTTTTTTTTTTTTTTTTTTTTTTGTTTCGGCGTTGTCCCCCTTCCTCGGCCTTAAGCCGGGGACCCGCGTAGCGGGCGGATTTTTCCAGGGGCAGAGGCCGGCCGCGGTGGCCGGCCTTGCCCTAGCACGGACCCGGAGCCCGACAGAGAGCCCCCCGGCATGTCGAGGGCGAGGCGGCGGCGCCTCGTCCTACCTCGCTTTGCGGGTGGTGCGGCTGAGCCGCTTCCGCCAGGGCAGGCTGGGTTTCCACCGGGGGTCCGTTCACGTTGCCTTTTTTTTTTTGTTAGCGAGCCGGCGTGCGGGCGGAGTGGGGGCTGCCCGGCCGGCCGTCGTTGACGGTCCCCCCCCCCCCCCCTTTCCGGCGGCCTTAAGCCGCGGCACCCGAGAAGCCGCGCGACAAAGGTGCGCGGGCCACGCAAGCCAAGGTGTGCAGAGAGAGAGAGAGAGCGAGAGAGAGAGGGGCGAGATGCCGGTGGGTCGCCCCTCGGCCCGGGCCCGCGGCCCCTGTGGTTAGCACGGGTCCGTTGCCGAACGCGCGCGCCATGTGCCTTTTTATCGTGCCGTCCCCGCCCGGCTTTTTTTTTTTTTTTTTTTTTGCCGGAGGGGAAGCCGACTGCCGCGTGGCGGGTGAAAGCCGGTGGCCCCGTGGGCACGGTCGGTGGCACTTTTCTCGCACGCTGGGATGGGTTCCCCGGGCGAAGGGGCCGAGTCCCCCAGCCCGGGCGGTCCCGTCCTGCTGTTGCCCCGCTAAGGGAACCGTTGTCGGGTGGCGGCACCCCCCCGTGCTCCTGTTGTGCCGTGACCGGCCCGCCGGCGTCGGCGGCCTCAGGCACGTTCAGTCCCGGGAGGCTCGGCGGCGCCAAGCCGCAGGAGGAGGAAGAGAGAGAGAAGGGCAGACCGAGAGAGCCTCTCGGGGACGGGGCCCTGGTCACGGTTTGCGCGTCTCCTTCGTCAGCCGCGCCTGATCGATGAGGCTTTTCGGGTCGCGTGGGAGAGGGCCCCCGGCGGGCCGGCTCTCTGCCGGGGCTTCTCTGTCATGGGGAAGCCACGGCGGGGGTCCGGTGATCGGGCAGGGCGGTCTCCTTTCCAGTTCGCTTCCCGTCGCAGGCGAGGTGTCGCCCCTCCCGCTGCCGGGGAAGGGCGTCTTTACCGTCCCCAGCTGTGTGACAGCCGCGTGGCCCCGCGAGCCTTCAGGTGTCCTTAAAAACCACGAGAGGTGTCGGTGCCGGCCCCGGTCCGGGAAAAGCGCCCCGTGGGTGCCGGTCGCGAGCAGCGCCGGGCGGCGGTGCGGCTGGAGCTGAGCCGAGAGAGGGCCGAGAGAAGAGAGGGCGAAAGGACGAGAACCGATGGGGTGCGGACGGGGGAAAGAGCCCGATCCGCGAGCGTGCACCGCACGCCG
>NW_026989992.1:30000-35000 GCF_036417665.1 Passer domesticus | reverse complement strand
GTGCGAGGCGGGCGGCCCGCACGACCGGCAGGCTCGTGCCCGCTCCAGGGGGCGCGCGCAGCGGCTCGCACGCGCCCTTTCCTCCCGAAAGCCGGGAGGCGAAGGCGGCCGACTTTCGCCGCCAGCCGGACGCACGCCCGCCCCCCCCCCCCCCACCTCCCCCCCCCCCCCCCCCACCCCCGCAGACAGCCTGCCCGCCTCCCGCTGCCCCGACCGAAAGGGAAGGAGAGAGCCTTTGGGCGCCGGCGGCACTGCCGCCGCCCCCGTGGCCCGAGCGACGGCGGCCCGGCTCCCGGCTCGATTGCCGCATCGCTCGCTCCCTTCGGCCGCTCTCCCCGCTGCCGTCCTGCCGCGGGCTGGGCCGGGGCCAGGGGTGAGCGGGAGGGAAGGAAGGAACGCCATCAAACCAAAAGGCTCGGCGAGAGACGAACAGAAAGTTTCCCGGAGAAAGGGACGGTGCGCTAGGCATCCCGCCACCGCCCGCCCGCCCCGCCCCGCCTCTGCAGCAGGCTCTCGCCCTGCTGGCCGAACCTCCCGGCTGCCTCGGTGTCGGCCGGCTCCTCGCCCGCCCGCCCGCCCGCCCGCCGCTGCCGCTGCCGCTGCCGCTGCCGCTGCCGCTGCCGCTGCCGCTGTGCAAACAGGCCGATGGGAGCCCGGGGTGGGGGGGGAGAGGGCTTGAAAAGTCTGAAGGTGGCGCCAGGGCGTCTGAGGGGGGGAGGGCGGGGCGGCCCCAACCGTCATTGGGCGGAGGCCGGGAAAGTCTGCAGGCGGCAGCAGGGAGTCTGGGGGGGAGGGGGGGTGAGGGCGGGGCGGCCCCAACCGTCATTGGGCGGAGGCGAGGAAAGTCTGCAGGCGGCAGCAGGGAGTCTGAGGGGGGCAGGGCGGGGCGGCCCCCCAACCGTCGTGGCTGGCCGGGGGGGCGGCCGCGACAGGCAGGGCAGGGACCAGGGCAGGGACCAGGGCAGGCGCGGGGACGGGGACGGGGACGGGGACGGGGAGAGAGGGCACGCGAGAGGGCGCGTGCCTATGGGCGGGGGGGGGCGGTGTGGTGCTCTGAGAGAGCGGCATCGGGATGTGAGTGCGTGGAGCGGGTGTGTGTCCCCGTGTCTGTCTGTCGCTCTCTGTGCGGACAAGGGCCGGCGGCTTCGTGGTGCCGGCCACGGGCGCCTCGCCACCGAGCCCCCGCGGCCCCCCAGAGCCACGCCGAGTGCTGAAGACCTCTGCGGACCGTGAAAGAACCCGTCCGAAAGCGGCCGCCCGTGTGCCGGCGGCGGCTGCCCCGCCGCCGCCGCCGCCGCCGCCGCCTCCTCTCCCGGTGGGCGGGGCGGGGCGGGTCGAGCCGAGTCGCGGCGTGGGGGGGGCGGGCAGAAACCCAAGAAAAGCCAAAACCAAACCAAACAAACGACAAAAGAAAAAAACAAACAGACGGAAAAAAACAAAACAAACAAAACCCCACCAAACCAACCCCGGGGGGGGGAACCAAAACCAAACCCAACAATAAAAGCCCCCCAAAGAAACACCAAAAAAAGCCCCCACCAGCCCACCAACCGAACCACAAGCCACAAGCCCCACGCCCACTCCCCCCCCAAAAAGCCCCGAGATCTAGCATCAAACAAAAGCAAAGCAAAGCAAAGCAAAGCAAAGCAAAGCAAGGCAAGGCAAAGCAAAGGAAAAACAACAACAACAATACCAACCAGAAAACCCCCCACACACAAAACCCCCCCCCAAGAAAAAAATCCAAAAGAGAAAAAGCCCCAACCAAACAAAACCAAACAAAACCAAACAAAACCAAACCCAACCAAAAAAAAAAAAAAAAACCCCAAAAAAAAAAAAAAAAAAAAACAAAAACAAAACCAAAAACAACCAACAAAACCCAAAACCAAAAACCACCCCCACAACGCCCACCAAAAAAAAAAAAGCCTCCAAAAACCCCAAAACCTCGAAAATATGAATTGGTCTTAGAAATGGGGGGGGGGGGGGGGGGGGGGGGGGCGGGGAAGGGGGCTTCATTGAGTGGGACAGGGCTGATAGAGCCGTCCGGCTCCGGGGCGTTACGAGGCCGTGAGCTGCCCCCGGCTGTGCAGGCTTGGCGGGGTCAGCGAGGCGCCCGAACCCCGGGCGGCGAGCGGAGAACAACAGGTCTACCCTAGCTCTGCAAGGACACCAGGTCTACCCCCGGCTTCGGGAGGGGACACCAGGTCTACCCCGGCTTCGGGAGGGCAGCCAACAGGTCTACCCCCGGCTTCGGGAGGGGACACCAGGTCTACCCCGGCTTCGGGAGGGCAGCCAACAGGTCTACCCCGGCTTCGGGAGGGCAGCCAACAGGTCTACCCCGGCTTCGGGGAGCCAACAGGTCTACCCCGGCTCCGGGAGGGGACACCAGGTCTACCCCGGTTCCGGGAGGGCAGCCAACAGGTCTACCCCGGCTTCGGGAGGGGACACCAGGTCTACCCCGGCTTCGGGGAGCCAACAGGTCTACCCCGGCTTCGGGAGGGGACACCAGGTCTACCCCGTCTTCGGGAAGGGAGCCAACAGGTCTACCCCCGGCTTCGGGAGGGGCCACCAGGTACTACCCCGGCTTCGGGAGGGGACAACAGGTCTACCCCGGCTTCGGGAGGGGACACCAGGTCTACCCCGTCTTCGGGAAGGGAGCCAACAGGTCTACCCCCGGCTTCGGGAGGGGACACCAGGTCTACCCCGGCTTCGGGAACGGACACCAGGTCTATCCCGGCGCCGGAGAGGACGCCAGGTCTACCCCGGCTCCCCGGGAGACACCAGGTCTACCCCGGCTCCGCGCCCGCCCAGGCTCGGCGCGGTCCCCGGGCGGCGGGCGCTGACGGATGACAACAGGTCTACCTCGTTCCGAAGGGACTTGGTCACATTTCGGCCGGCGCCGGGTAGACCTGTTGTCTCAGCCGGCTCCGGAAGTTCACCAAGGGGTCGCTGTTTTCGGCCGCCTCCCGCTACGTCATGCTAGGAGGCGGCCTGCGGCGGCGCTCCTTCCCGGTCGATTTTCATCGGTCCTCTTGGAGGCGCCGGCGGCCTTGGACTTATCTGTCCGTACTATGGGAGCGAGGTGACGGGCCGCGTCCCCGCAGGCAGGGTTCTCCGCGCCTGTGTCCGATGGCGGTGGGCTGGATTGGCCGCGCGTGCCGGTGGCGCCAGGGTTGGAGAGCACGCCGCCTAACCGAGGAACGAGTCGCGTGGCTTTGTTCCCGGTTCCGTCCGTGGTTGCCCCAGCGAGGTTTGGCGCAGTGTGGAGGGCCCCGAGGGAGAGAGATGTGGTGCGACCGATCGTGGGGCGCGAGAGAGAGGTGTGTGGAGCCCGAAAGGGGCCGGTCCCCGCGGAGCCGAGAGAGAAGAGACCGAGGGCGAGCCGGGGGAAAGGGGCCGGTCCCCGCGGAGCCGAGAGAGAAGAGACCGAGGGCGAGCCGGGGGAAAGGGGCCGGTCCCCGCGGAGCCGAGAGAGAAGAGACCGAGGGCGAGCCGGGGGAAAGGGGCCGGTCCCCGCGGAGCCGAGAGAGAGAGTCGAAAAGCCGTGTGAGAGCCCCTCGCTGGCCGAGGTGAGGTGGAGAAAAGCCGTGAGCGTGTCCTGCTCCGGCCCGGCCCGGTGGCGGGCGAGGCGGCGGCGCCTCGTCCCTTGTGTGTGGCTCGGCCTTAAGCCGGGGCCCCGCTCGGCGGGCGCTTTTTAATTTTTTTCTATTTTGTTTTATTTCCCCCCCCCCGGCAGTCGGAGGGTGGACGCGGCTGGGGTTTTTCCTGGCCCTTGCTCCAAGAGCCCCGAGGATGGCCCGCTCGGCCGAGGTGGCGGCGTCCCGTCCCCCGCTCCCGACCTGTTTGCCAGCGTGTCCGTGTCGGAAGGGCGGCGGGGGACGCGCAGTGGGACGCGCGGCCTGGCCTCGGCCTGCTGCGTCGCTTGAGGGGCTCGGCGACGGCAGTCGCCCGATGAGCCGGGGTGGCGCCACCGCCGTCCCCGGCCTGTGGTTTTTTTTTTTTTTTTTTTTTTTTTTTTGTTTCGGCGTTGTCCCCCTTCCTCGGCCTTAAGCCGGGGACCCGCGTAGCGGGCGGATTTTTCCAGGGGCAGAGGCCGGCCGCGGTGGCCGGCCTTGCCCTAGCACGGACCCGGAGCCCGACAGAGAGCCCCCCGGCATGTCGAGGGCGAGGCGGCGGCGCCTCGTCCTACCTCGCTTTGCGGGTGGTGCGGCTGAGCCGCTTCCGCCAGGGCAGGCTGGGTTTCCACCGGGGGTCCGTTCACGTTGCCTTTTTTTTTTTGTTAGCGAGCCGGCGTGCGGGCGGAGTGGGGGCTGCCCGGCCGGCCGTCGTTGACGGTCCCCCCCCCCCCCCCTTTCCGGCGGCCTTAAGCCGCGGCACCCGAGAAGCCGCGCGACAAAGGTGCGCGGGCCACGCAAGCCAAGGTGTGCAGAGAGAGAGAGAGAGCGAGAGAGAGAGGGGCGAGATGCCGGTGGGTCGCCCCTCGGCCCGGGCCCGCGGCCCCTGTGGTTAGCACGGGTCCGTTGCCGAACGCGCGCGCCATGTGCCTTTTTATCGTGCCGTCCCCGCCCGGCTTTTTTTTTTTTTTTTTTTTTGCCGGAGGGGAAGCCGACTGCCGCGTGGCGGGTGAAAGCCGGTGGCCCCGTGGGCACGGTCGGTGGCACTTTTCTCGCACGCTGGGATGGGTTCCCCGGGCGAAGGGGCCGAGTCCCCCAGCCCGGGCGGTCCCGTCCTGCTGTTGCCCCGCTAAGGGAACCGTTGTCGGGTGGCGGCACCCCCCCGTGCTCCTGTTGTGCCGTGACCGGCCCGCCGGCGTCGGCGGCCTCAGGCACGTTCAGTCCCGGGAGGCTCGGCGGCGCCAAGCCGCAGGAGGAGGAAGAGAGAGAGAAGGGCAGACCGAGAGAGCCTCTCGGGGACGGGGCCCTGGTCACGGTTTGCGCGTCTCCTTCGTCAGCCGCGCCTGATCGATGAGGCTTTTCGGGTCGCGTGGGAGAGGGCCCCCGGCGGGC
>NW_026989992.1:12500-17500 GCF_036417665.1 Passer domesticus | reverse complement strand
TGTTGGCCGCGGCCGGCCCTTACCTCCGGCGGCCCCGGGGCAGACCTGCTGTCCCCGGCCGGAGGTCCTCGGAGCTCCGGGGGTAGACCTGTTGGCCGCGGCCCGGGCCCTTACCTCGGGGGGCCGGGCAGACCTGCTGTTCCCGGTCGGAGGTCCTCGGACCTGTTGTCCCCGGCTGGCCTTCGCCTACGGCCGCCTCGCCCGTGGGTAGACCTGCTGTCCCCGGCCGGAGGTCCTCGGCGCTCCGGGGGTAGACCTGTTGGCCGCGGCCGGCCTCGGAGTTCCGGGGTAGACCTGTTGTCCCCGGCTGGCCTTAGCCGACAGCCGCCTCGCCCGTGGGTAGACCTGCTGTCCCCGGTCGGCCTCCGCCCCCTGGCGGCCGAGCCCTCTGGCGTGCGCTTGGCTGAGGAGCCGTCCTCGATCGGACGCGCAGCACCCCCGCGGCCCGGGCCCGCGAGCCCGTGCGAGGCGGGCGGCCCGCACGACCGGCAGGCTCGTGCCCGCTCCAGGGGGCGCGCGCAGCGGCTCGCACGCGCCCTTTCCTCCCGAAAGCCGGGAGGCGAAGGCGGCCGACTTTCGCCGCCAGCCGGACGCACGCCCGCCCCCCCCCCCCCCACCTCCCCCCCCCCCCCCCCACCCCCGCAGACAGCCTGCCCGCCTCCCGCTGCCCCGACCGAAAGGGAAGGAGAGAGCCTTTGGGCGCCGGCGGCACTGCCGCCGCCCCCGTGGCCCGAGCGACGGCGGCCCGGCTCCCGGCTCGATTGCCGCATCGCTCGCTCCCTTCGGCCGCTCTCCCCGCTGCCGTCCTGCCGCGGGCTGGGCCGGGGCCAGGGGTGAGCGGGAGGGAAGGAAGGAACGCCATCAAACCAAAAGGCTCGGCGAGAGACGAACAGAAAGTTTCCCGGAGAAAGGGACGGTGCGCTAGGCATCCCGCCACCGCCCGCCCGCCCCGCCCCGCCTCTGCAGCAGGCTCTCGCCCTGCTGGCCGAACCTCCCGGCTGCCTCGGTGTCGGCCGGCTCCTCGCCCGCCCGCCCGCCCGCCCGCCGCTGCCGCTGCCGCTGCCGCTGCCGCTGCCGCTGCCGCTGCCGCTGCCGCTGTGCAAACAGGCCGATGGGAGCCCGGGGTGGGGGGGGAGAGGGCTTGAAAAGTCTGAAGGTGGCGCCAGGGCGTCTGAGGGGGGGAGGGCGGGGCGGCCCCAACCGTCATTGGGCGGAGGCCGGGAAAGTCTGCAGGCGGCAGCAGGGAGTCTGGGGGGGAGGGGGGGTGAGGGCGGGGCGGCCCCAACCGTCATTGGGCGGAGGCGAGGAAAGTCTGCAGGCGGCAGCAGGGAGTCTGAGGGGGGCAGGGCGGGGCGGCCCCCCAACCGTCGTGGCTGGCCGGGGGGGCGGCCGCGACAGGCAGGGCAGGGACCAGGGCAGGGACCAGGGCAGGCGCGGGGACGGGGACGGGGACGGGGACGGGGAGAGAGGGCACGCGAGAGGGCGCGTGCCTATGGGCGGGGGGGGGGCGGTGTGGTGCTCTGAGAGAGCGGCATCGGGATGTGAGTGCGTGGAGCGGGTGTGTGTCCCCGTGTCTGTCTGTCGCTCTCTGTGCGGACAAGGGCCGGCGGCTTCGTGGTGCCGGCCACGGGCGCCTCGCCACCGAGCCCCCGCGGCCCCCCAGAGCCACGCCGAGTGCTGAAGACCTCTGCGGACCGTGAAAGAACCCGTCCGAAAGCGGCCGCCCGTGTGCCGGCGGCGGCTGCCCCGCCGCCGCCGCCGCCGCCGCCGCCTCCTCTCCCGGTGGGCGGGGCGGGGCGGGTCGAGCCGAGTCGCGGCGTGGGGGGGGCGGGCAGAAACCCAAGAAAAGCCAAAACCAAACCAAACAAACGACAAAAGAAAAAAACAAACAGACGGAAAAAAACAAAACAAACAAAACCCCACCAAACCAACCCCGGGGGGGGGAACCAAAACCAAACCCAACAATAAAAGCCCCCCAAAGAAACACCAAAAAAAGCCCCCACCAGCCCACCAACCGAACCACAAGCCACAAGCCCCACGCCCACTCCCCCCCCAAAAAGCCCCGAGATCTAGCATCAAACAAAAGCAAAGCAAAGCAAAGCAAAGCAAAGCAAAGCAAGGCAAGGCAAAGCAAAGGAAAAACAACAACAACAATACCAACCAGAAAACCCCCCACACACAAAACCCCCCCCCAAGAAAAAAATCCAAAAGAGAAAAAGCCCCAACCAAACAAAACCAAACAAAACCAAACAAAACCAAACCCAACCAAAAAAAAAAAAAAAAACCCCAAAAAAAAAAAAAAAAAAAAAAACAAAAACAAAAACAAAAACAACCAACAAAACCCAAAACCAAAAACCACCCCCACAACGCCCACCAAAAAAAAAAAAGCCTCCAAAAACCCCAAAACCTCGAAAATATGAATTGGTCTTAGAAATGGGGGGGGGGGGGGGGGGGGGGGGGGCGGGGAAGGGGGCTTCATTGAGTGGGACAGGGCTGATAGAGCCGTCCGGCTCCGGGGCGTTACGAGGCCGTGAGCTGCCCCCGGCTGTGCAGGCTTGGCGGGGTCAGCGAGGCGCCCGAACCCCGGGCGGCGAGCGGAGAACAACAGGTCTACCCTAGCTCTGCAAGGACACCAGGTCTACCCCCGGCTCCGGGAGGGGACACCAGGTCTACCCCGGCTTCGGGAGGGCAGCCAACAGGTCTACCCCCGGCTTCGGGAGGGGACACCAGGTCTACCCCGGCTTCGGGAGGGCAGCCAACAGGTCTACCCCGGCTTCGGGAGGGCAGCCAACAGGTCTACCCCGGCTTCGGGGAGCCAACAGGTCTACCCCGGCTCCGGGAGGGGACACCAGGTCTACCCCGGTTCCGGGAGGGCAGCCAACAGGTCTACCCCGGCTTCGGGAGGGGACACCAGGTCTACCCCGGCTTCGGGGAGCCAACAGGTCTACCCCGGCTTCGGGAGGGGACACCAGGTCTACCCCGTCTTCGGGAAGGGAGCCAACAGGTCTACCCCCGGCTTCGGGAGGGGCCACCAGGTACTACCCCGGCTTCGGGAGGGGACAACAGGTCTACCCCGGCTTCGGGAGGGGACACCAGGTCTACCCCGTCTTCGGGAAGGGAGCCAACAGGTCTACCCCCGGCTTCGGGAGGGGACACCAGGTCTACCCCGGCTTCGGGAACGGACACCAGGTCTATCCCGGCGCCGGAGAGGACGCCAGGTCTACCCCGGCTCCCCGGGAGACACCAGGTCTACCCCGGCTCCGCGCCCGCCCAGGCTCGGCGCGGTCCCCGGGCGGCGGGCGCTGACGGATGACAACAGGTCTACCTCGTTCCGAAGGGACTTGGTCACATTTCGGCCGGCGCCGGGTAGACCTGTTGTCTCAGCCGGCTCCGGAAGTTCACCAAGGGGTCGCTGTTTTCGGCCGCCTCCCGCTACGTCATGCTAGGAGGCGGCCTGCGGCGGCGCTCCTTCCCGGTCGATTTTCATCGGTCCTCTTGGAGGCGCCGGCGGCCTTGGACTTATCTGTCCGTACTATGGGAGCGAGGTGACGGGCCGCGTCCCCGCAGGCAGGGTTCTCCGCGCCTGTGTCCGATGGCGGTGGGCTGGATTGGCCGCGCGTGCCGGTGGCGCCAGGGTTGGAGAGCACGCCGCCTAACCGAGGAACGAGTCGCGTGGCTTTGTTCCCGGTTCCGTCCGTGGTTGCCCCAGCGAGGTTTGGCGCAGTGTGGAGGGCCCCGAGGGAGAGAGATGTGGTGCGACCGATCGTGGGGCGCGAGAGAGACGTGTGTGGAGCCCGAAAGGGGCCGGTCCCCGCGGAGCCGAGAGAGAAGAGACCGAGGGCGAGCCGGGGGAAAGGGGCCGGTCCCCGCGGAGCCGAGAGAGAAGAGACCGAGGGCGAGCCGGGGGAAAGGGGCCGGTCCCCGCGGAGCCGAGAGAGAAGAGACCGAGGGCGAGCCGGGGGAAAGGGGCCGGTCCCCGCGGAGCCGAGAGAGAGAGTCGAAAAGCCGTGTGAGAGCCCCTCGCTGGCCGAGGTGAGGTGGAGAAAAGCCGTGAGCGTGTCCTGCTCCGGCCCGGCCCGGTGGCGGGCGAGGCGGCGGCGCCTCGTCCCTTGTGTGTGGCTCGGCCTTAAGCCGGGGCCCCGCTCGGCGGGCGCTTTTTAATTTTTTTCTATTTTGTTTTATTTCCCCCCCCCGGCAGTCGGAGGGTGGACGCGGCTGGGGTTTTTCCTGGCCCTTGCTCCAAGAGCCCCGAGGATGGCCCGCTCGGCCGAGGTGGCGGCGTCCCGTCCCCCGCTCCCGACCTGTTTGCCAGCGTGTCCGTGTCGGAAGGGCGGCGGGGGACGCGCAGTGGGACGCGCGGCCTGGCCTCGGCCTGCTGCGTCGCTTGAGGGGCTCGGCGACGGCAGTCGCCCGATGAGCCGGGGTGGCGCCACCGCCGTCCCCGGCCTGTGGTTTTTTTTTTTTTTTTTTTTTTTTTTTTGTTTCGGCGTTGTCCCCCTTCCTCGGCCTTAAGCCGGGGACCCGCGTAGCGGGCGGATTTTTCCAGGGGCAGAGGCCGGCCGCGGTGGCCGGCCTTGCCCTAGCACGGACCCGGAGCCCGACAGAGAGCCCCCCGGCATGTCGAGGGCGAGGCGGCGGCGCCTCGTCCTACCTCGCTTTGCGGGTGGTGCGGCTGAGCCGCTTCCGCCAGGGCAGGCTGGGTTTCCACCGGGGGTCCGTTCACGTTGCCTTTTTTTTTTTGTTAGCGAGCCGGCGTGCGGGCGGAGTGGGGGCTGCCCGGCCGGCCGTCGTTGACGGTCCCCCCCCCCCCCCCCTTTCCGGCGGCCTTAAGCCGCGGCACCCGAGAAGCCGCGCGACAAAGGTGCGCGGGCCACGCAAGCCAAGGTGTGCAGAGAGAGAGAGAGAGCGAGAGAGAGAGGGGCGAGATGCCGGTGGGTCGCCCCTCGGCCCGGGCCCGCGGCCCCTGTGGTTAGCACGGGTCCGTTGCCGAACGCGCGCGC
>NW_026989991.1:0-61351 GCF_036417665.1 Passer domesticus | reverse complement strand
CTATTATTACCCAAATATTCCCAAATTTTCCTCATTTTTCCCCTTTATTTATCAATATTTTCCCCTATTATTTATCCCAAATATTCCCAATTTTTCCTCATTTTCTCCTTTTATTTAGTAATATTTTCTCCTATTTTTTATCTAAAATATTCCCAAGTTTTCTTCATTTTCTTCCCTTCTTTATTCTCATTTTTCTCCCTTTATTTATCAATATTTTCTCCTATTTTTTATCCAAAATATTCCCAAGTTTTCCTCATTTTCTTCCTTTATTTGTTAATATTTTTTACTGGTTTTTATAGAGAATATTTTCAAAGTTTTGGGAATTTTTCCTCATTTTTCCTCTTATTTATTCCATTTTTCCACCTTTTTTCCCCATTTATTTCTCTATATTTTCTCCCATTATTTACCCCAAATATTCCCAATTTTTCCGCATTTTTCTCCCTTTTTTTTAATATCTTCTCCTATTTTTTATATAAAATATTTCCAAATTTTTCCTCATTTTTCCTCTTATTTATTCCCATTTTTCCACCTTTTTTCCCCATTTTTCTCCATTTATTTCTCAATATTTTCTCCCATTATTTACCCAAATATTCCCATTTTTTCCTCATTTTTCCCCTTTATTTCTCAATATTTTCCCCTATTATTTATCCCAAAATATTCCAAATTTCCCTCATTTTTCTCCCTTTATTTCTCAATATTTTCCCCTATTATTTATCCCAAATATTCCCAATTTTCCCCCCATTTTTCTCCTTTTATTTATTAATATTTTCTCCTATTTTTTATCTAAAACAATCCCAATTTTTCCCAATTTTTCCTCATTTTCCTCTTATTTATTCTCATTTTCCACCTTTTTTCTCCATTTAATTCTCTATATTTTCTCCCATTATTTACCCAAAATATTCCCAATTTTTCCTCATTTTTTGTCTTTATTTCTCAATAGTTTCCCCTATTATTTACCCCAAAATATTCCAAATTTTCCCTCATTTTCCCCTTTATTTCTCAATATTTTCTCCCATTATTTATCCCAAATATTCCCAATTTTTCCTCATTTTTCTCCCTTATTTATTAATATTTTCTACAATTTTTAATATAAAATATTTCCAAATTTTGGGGAATTTTTCCTCTTATTTATTCCCATTTTTCCACCTTATTTCCCCAATATTTCTCAATATTTTCTCCTATTTTTATAGAAAATATTCCAAATTTTCCACACTTTTCTCCTTTTATTCATTAATATTTTCTCTTTTTTTATATACAATATTTTCAAATTTTGGGGAATTTTTTCTCTTATTTATTCCCATTTTTCCACCCTTTTCCCCCATTTTCCCTCCTTTATTTCTCAATATTTTTGTCTATTTTTTTATGTAAAATATTCCCAAGTTTTCCTCATTTTCTTCCCTTATTTATTCCCATTTTCCCCATTTATTTCTCAATATTTTCCCCTATTATTTATCCCAAATATTCCAAATTTTTCCTCATTTTTCACACATTTCCCCCCATTATTTATCAATATTTTCCCCTATTATTTATCCCAAATATTCCCAATTTCCCCTCATTTTCTTCCTTTATTTGTTAATATTTTTTACTGGTTTTTTATAGAGAATATTTTCAAAGTTTTGGGAATTTTTCCTCATTTTTCCTCTTATTTATTCCCATTTTTCCACCCTTTTCCCCCATTTTTCTCAATTTGTTTCTCAGTATTTTCCCCTATTATTTACCCAAAATATTCCAAATTTTTCCACATTTTTCTCCTTTTATTTGTTAATATTTTTTACTGGTTTTTATGTGAAGTATTTCCAAATTTTTGGTTTCATTTATTCCCATTTTTCCACCTTTTTTCCCCATTTTTCTCCTTTTATTTATTAATATTTTCTGCTGTTATTTACCCAATATTCCCAATTTTTCCTCATTTTCTTCCCATATTTATTCCCATTTTCCCTTTATTTATCAATATTTTCGCCTATTTTTATATAGAATATTTTCAAATTTTGGGGAATTTTTTCTCTTATTTATTCCCATTTTTCCACCCTTTTCCCCCATTTTCCCTCCTTTATTTCTCAATATTTTTGTCTATTTTTTATGTAAAATATTCCCAAGTTTTCCTCATTTTCTTCCCTTATTTATTCCCATTTTCCCCATTTATTTCTCAATATTTTCCCCTATTATTTATTCCAAATATTCCAAATTTTCCCCCATTTTTCTCCTTTTATTTGTTAATATTTTCTACTGATTTTTTATATAAAATGTTTCCAAATTTTTGGGAATTTTTCCTCTTATTTATTCCCATTTTTCCACCTTTTTTTTCCCATTTATTTCTTAATATTTTCTCCTATTATTTACCAAATATTCCCAAATTTTCCTCATTTTTCCCCTTTATTTCTCAATATTTTCTCCTGTTATTTATCCCAAATATTCCCAAATTTTCCTCATTTTCCCCTTTATTTCTCAATATTTTCTGCTAATATTTACCCCAAATATTCCCAATTTTTCCGCATTTTTCTCCTTTATTTTTTAATATTTTCTACGATTTTTAATATAAAATATTTCCAAATTTTGGGGAATTTTTCCTCTTATTTATTCCCATTTTTCCACCTTTTTTCCCCTTTATTTCTCAATATTTTCTCCTATTATTTAGCCTAAATATTCCCAATTTCTCCTCATTTTTCTCCCTTTATTTGTCAATATTTTCTCCTATTTTTATCTATAATATTTCCAAATTTTGGGGAATTTTTCCTCTTATTTATTCCCGTTTTTCCACCTTTTGCCCCCATTTTTTTCCATTTATTTCTCAATATTTTCTCCTGTTATTTACCCAAATATTCCCAAGTTTTCCTCATTTTCTTCCCTTATTTATTCCCATTTTCTCCCTTTATTTCTCAATATTTTCCCCTATTGTTTATCCCAAATATTCCAAATTTTTCCTCATTTTTCCCTCATTTTCCCCATTTATTCTCAATATTTGTCCCTATTATTTATCCAAAATATTCCTAATTTATCTCCATTTTCCTTCTTTATTTCTCAATATTTTCTCCTATTTTTTATCTAAAATATTCCCAATTTTTTCTCATTTTTTCCCTTATTTATTCCCATTTTCCAATTTTTTCCCCATTTTTCCCCATTTATTTCTCAATATTTTCCCCTATTATTTATCCCAAAATATTCCAAATTTTCCTCATTTCCCCCCATTATTTATCAATATTTTCTCCTATTATTTATCCCAAATATTCCCAATTTTTCCCCCATTTTTCTCCTTTTATTTATTAATATTTTATCCTATTTTTTATCTAAAACAATCCAAATTTTTCCCAATTTTTCCTCATTTTTCCTCCTATTTATTCCCATTTTTCCACCTTTTTTTCCCATTTATTTCTCTATATTTTCTCCCATTATTTCCCCAAAATATTCCCAATTTTTCCTCATTTTTCCCTTTATTTATCAATATTTTCTCCTATTATTTATCCCACATATTCCAATTTTTTTCTCATTTTCTTCCCTTATTTATTCCCATTTTTCCACCTTTTTTCTCCCTTTAGTTCTCAATATTTTCCCCTATTATTTTTCCCAAATATTCCAAATTTTTCCTCATTTTTCCCTCATTTTCCCCTTTATTTCTCAATCTTTTCTCATATTATTTATCACAAATATTCCCAATTTCCCCTCATTTTCTTCCTTTATTTGTTAATATTTTCTGCTTGTTTTTTATATAAAGTATTTTCAAATTTCTGGGAATTTTTCCTCATTTTTCCACCCTTTTTCCCCATTATCCCCTTTATTTCTCAATATTTTCTCCCATTATTTACCCAAAATATTCCAATTTTTCCTCATTTTTCGTCTTTATTTCTCAATATTTTCCCCTATTATTTACCCAAAATATTCCCAATTTTTCCTCATTTTTCCCCTTTATTTCTCAATATTTTCTCCTATTATTTATCCCAAATATTCCTATTTTTCCCTCATTTTCTCCTTTTATTTATTAATATTTTCTCCTATTTTTTATCTAAAACAATCCCAATTTTTCCCAATTTTTCCTCTTATTTATTCTCATTTTTCCACTTTTTTCCCATTTATTTCTCAATATTTTCTCCCATTATTTACCCAAAATATTCCCAATTTTTCCGCATTTTTCTCCTTTTATTTGTTAATATTTTTTACTGGTTTTTATGTGAAGTTTTTCCAAATTTTGGGGAATTTTTCCTCTTATTTATTCCCATTTTTCCACCTTTTTTCCCATTTATTTCTCAATATTTTCTCCTATTTTTTATCTAAAATATTCCCAATTTTCTTCATTTTCTCCCTTTATTTCTCTCTATTTTCCCCCATTATTCATCCCAAATATTCCCATTTTCCCCCCATTTTCTATTCTGATTTTTCCATTTAAAATCTCAATTTTCCCCATTTTAATTCCAATTTTCCCCATTTTCATTCTTATTTTCCATTTAATTCTCCTTTTAAACATTTTAATTCCAATTTTCCTCCTTTTTAAATCTCATTTTTCCATTAAATCACCTCATTTTTCCACCTTTTTATTTTCAATTTTTCCCCATTTTTTATTCTTATTTTTCCATTTAATTTCTCATTTTTCACCTTTTTAATTCCAATTTTTCCCCATTTTTTATTCTATTTTCCCTTAATTTCCCATTTTAAACATTTTTAATTCAAATTTTCCCCCATTTTATTGTTAATTTTCCATTTAAAATCTCATTTTCCCCACATTTTAATTACAATTTTCCCCATTTTTATTCTTATTTTCCACCTTTTTATGTCAATTTTTCCACATTTTTAATTCTTATATTTCCATTTAAAATCTCAATTTTCCACCTCTTTAATTCCAATTTTTCCCCCTTTTTAATTCTTATTTTTTCCATTTAAATTTTCATTTTTTCCACATTTTAAATTCCAAATTTCCCCATTTTTTATCTTATTTTTCCATTTAATTTCTCATTTTTCACCTCTTAATTCCAAATTTTTTCCAATTTTTTATTGCTATTTTTCCATTTAATTCTCTTTTTTCACCTTTTTAATTCCAATTTTTCCCCATTTCTATTCAATTTTTCCATTTAAAATCTCATTTTCCCCCATTTTTAATTCCAATTTTTCCTATTAATTTCCCATTTTTAAACATTTTTAATTCAATTTTTCCCGGTTTTTATTCTTATTTTTCCATTTCAAATCTCAATTTTCCACCTTTTTAATTACAATTTTTCCCTATTTTTTATTGTTATTTTCCCATTTAAAATCTCATTTTTCCACATTTTTAATTCCAATTTCCCCATTTTTTATTCTTAATTTTCCATTTAAATTCTCATTTTTCCCCCATTTTTAATTCCAAT
The DNA here is from genome assembly GCF_036417665.1 of Passer domesticus. Classification (NCBI taxonomy): domain Eukaryota; kingdom Metazoa; phylum Chordata; class Aves; order Passeriformes; family Passeridae; genus Passer; species Passer domesticus. The sequence continues at coordinate 56,021 of NW_026989991.1, read as the reverse complement.
TTTCCCTTAATTTCTCATTTTTTCCACCTTTTAATTCCAATTTTCCCCCATTTTTAATTCCAATTTTCCTTTAATTTCTCATTTTTTCCACCTTTTTAATTCCTATTTTCCCCCATTTTTAATTCCAATTTTCCCTTTAATTTCTCATTTTTTCCACCTTTTTAATTCCTATTTTCCCCCATTTTATTCCAATTTCCCTTTAATTTCTAATTTCTCATTTCCCCATTTTTAATTCCAATTTTCCCCCATTTTTAATTCCAAGTTTCCCTTTAATTTCTCATTTTTCCACATTTTTAATTCCAATTTTCCCTTTAATTTCTCATTTTTCCACATTTTTAATTCCTATTTTCCCCCATTTTTAATTCCAATTTTCCCTTTAATTTCTCATTTTCCCCCATTTTTAATTCCAATTTTCCCCCATTTTTAATTCCAAGTTTCCCTTTAATTTCTCATTTTTCCACATTTTTTAATTCCAATTTTCCCTTTAATTTCTCATTTTTCCACATTTTTAATTCCTATTTTCCCCCATTTTTAATTCCAATTTTCCCTTTAATTTCTCATTTTCCCCATTTTTAATTCCAATTTTCCCCCATTTTTAATTCCAATTTTCCTTTAATTTCTCATTTTTCCCCCATTTTTAATTCCAATTTTCCCCCATTTTAATTCCAAGTTTCCCTTTAATTTCTCATTTTTCCACCTTTTTAATTCCAATTTTCCCCCATTTTTAATTCCAATTTTCCCTTTAATTTCTCATTTTTTCCACATTTTTAATTCCTATTTTCCCCCATTTTTAATTCCAATTTTCCCTTTAATTTCTCATTTTTCCACATTTTTAATTCCTATTTTCCCCCATTTTTAATTCCAATTTTCCCTTTAATTTCTCAATTTTCCCCCATTTTAATTCCAATTTTCCCCCATTTTTAATTCCAATTTTCCCTTTAATTTCTCATTTTTCCCCCATTTTTAATTCCAATTTTCCCCCATTTTTATTCCAATTTTCCCTTTAATTTCTCATTTTTCCCCCATTTTTAATTCCAATTTTCCCCCATTTTTAATTCCAAGTTTCCCTTTAATTTCTCATTTTTTCCACCTTTTTAATTCCAATTTTCCCCCATTTTTAATTCCAAGTTTCCCTTAATTTCTCATTTTTTCCACCTTTTTAATTCCAATTTTCCCCCATTTTTAATTACAATTTTTCCATTTAATTTCTCATTTTTCCGTATTTTTAATTACAATTTTTCCAATTAATTTCCCATTTTTAAACATTTTTAATACAAAATTTTCCCATTTTTTTCATGTTTTAATTAAATTAAATCTCAGATTTGACCCCATCCCATCATTAATTAATCCCAGATTTAATTAAATCCCAGATTTAATAAATTCAATCCAAACCCAGCATTAATTAATCCCAGGATTAATTAAATCCCAAATTTAATAAACCCCAGGTTTAATCCCATCTTGAATTAATTAATTTCTTATTTAATTAAATCCCAGATTTAATAAATCCCAGATTTGATCCCATCCCAGCATTAATTAATCCCAGAATTAATTAAATCCTGGGTTCAATAAATCCCAGATTCGATCCAAACCCTGGATTAATTAATCCCAGGGTTAATTAAATGCAAGCTCTAATTAAAACCGGATTTAATCCTATCCCAGCATTAATTAATCCAGGATTAATTAAATCCCAGGTTTAATCCCATCCCAGCATTAATTAATCAATCCCATATTTAATTAAATCCCAGATTTAATAAATTCAATCCAAACCCAGCATTAATTAATCCCAGGATTAATTAAATCCCAAATTTAATAAACCCCAGGTTTAATCCCATTCTAAAATTAATTAATTTATTATTTAATTAAGTCCTGAGTTTAATTAATCCCAGATTTGATCCTGTCCCAGGATTAATTAATCCCAGACTTAATTAAAAGCAAGCTCTAATTAAATGCAGATTCAATCGCATCCAGCATTAATTAATCCCAGATCTAATTAAATCCAAGCTCTAATTAAACCCAGATTTGCTCCTATCCCAACATTAATTAATCCCAGATCTAATTAAATCCCAGAATTAATTAATGCCGGATTTGATCTTAACCCTGGATTAATTAATCCCAGGATTAATTAAATCCCAGATTTGATCCTATCCCAGGATTAATTAATCCCAGGATTAATTAAATCCCAAATTTAATAAATCCCAGATTTGATCCCATCCCAGCATTAATTAATTCCAGATTTAATTAAATCCAAGCTCTAATTAATCTCAGATTTAATCCCATCCCAGCATTAATTAATCCCAGATCTAATTAAATCCAAGCTCTAATTAAACCCAGATTTGATCCCATCCCAGCATTAATTAATCCCAGAATTAATTAATCCCAGGTTCAATCCAAACCCTGGATTAATTAATCCCAGGATTAATTAAATCCCAGACTTGATCCCATCCCCGGATTATTTTTTTATTAATTAAATGCAAGCTCTAATTACACCCAGACTTAATCCCATCCCGGGATTCATTAACCCCAGGTTTAATTAACCCCAGGTTTAATTAACCCCAGATTTAATTCCTCCAATTTAATTTAATTCCTGAATTAACCCACCAATTAACCAATTAAGTAATCCATTAATCAGTTAATTGGATCCCATGCTGGCATTATTAATCCCAGATTTAATTAATCCCAGAATTAATTAATCAACCCATCCCTGGATTAATCAATCAATTAATCAATTAATTACTCAATTACTCAAATTAATAATCAATTAATCAGTTAATTGGATACCATGCTTGGATTAATTAATCCCTGATTTAATTAACCCCAGATTTAATTAATCCCATATTTAATCAATCAATTAATCAATTATTAATTAATCATTCAATTAATCAATTAAGTAATCAATTAACCAATCAATCAATAACCAATTCATTGCATCCCATCCTGCATTAATTAACCCCAGATTTAATTACTCAATCAATCAAATAATCAATCAATTAATGAACTGGTCAATTAAACAATCAATTCATCAATCTATTAAATAAGTAATCAATCAATAATTCAATCAATTAATGAATCAATCTCCTAAATAATCATTCAATTGATCAATCAATTAATCAATCATTCAATTAATTAATCAAGTAAATAATCACCTAAATAATCAATCAATTGATCAAGCCATTAATTAATCAATTGATCAATCAATTATTCAATTAATCAATTAAATAACCACCTAAATAATCAATCCATTAATTAATCAATTGATCAATCAATTATTCAATTAATCAAGTAAATAATCACCTAAATAATTAATCAATTGATCAGTCCATTAATTAATCAATAATCAATCAATTATTCAATCAAAAATCACCTAAATAATCAATCAATTGATCTAGCCATTAAATAATCAATCAATTATTCAATTAATTAATCAATTAAAAATCACCTAAACAAACAATCAGTTGATCAATATATTAATTAATCAATCAATTATTCAATCAATTAATCAAGTAAATAATCATCTAAATAATCAATCAATTGATCTAGCCATTAATCAATCAATTGATCTATCAATTATTCAATCAATTAATCAATTAAAAATCACCTAAATAATCATTAAAGAATCAATTATTCAAGTAATTGATTAAAAATCACCTCAATAACAAACCAATTAATCAATTATTGAATTAATTAATCAATTAAAAACCGCCTAAATAATCAATCAATTCATCAATCAATTATGGAATTAATTAATCAATTAAAAAATCACCCAAATAATCAATCGATTAAACAATCAATTAATTATTCAACTAATTAATTCAAAATCACCTCAATAACAAACCAATTAATCAATTATTGAAATCATTAATCAATTAAAAATCACTTAAACAATCAATCAATTATTCAATCAATTAATAAATTGAAAATCACCTAAATAACAATCAGTTGATCAATCAATTATTGAACTAATTAATCCATTAAAAACCACCTAAATAACCAATCAATTGATCAATCAATTATTCAATCAATTAATCAATTAAAAACCACCTAAATCATCAATCGATTAAACAATCAATTATTGAATTAATTAATCAATTAAAAATCACCTAAATCATCAATTGATTAAACAATCAATTATTGAATTAATTAATCAATTAAAAACCACCTAAATAACCACTCAATTAATCAATTATTCATTAATTAATCAATTAAAAACATCTAAATAACCAATCAGTTGATCAATCAATTATTCAATCAATTAATCAATTAAAAATCACCTAAATAACCAATCAACTGATCAATCAATTATTCAATTAATTAATCAAGTAAATAATCACCTAAATAACCAATCAATTCATCAATCAATTATTCAATTAATTAATCAAGCAACTAATCACCTAAATAATCAATCAATCAATCAATAAATAAATCATTCAATCAATTAATCAATTAAAAACCACCTAAATAACCAATCCGTTGATCAATCAATTATTGAATCAATTAATCAATTAAAAACCACCTCAATAACCAATCAATTATCAATCAATCAATCAATCAATCAAATATTAACCAATCAATTGATCAATCAAGTAAATAACCAATCAACTGATCGATCAATCAATCGATCAATCAATCAATCAATCAATCACTCACTCGATCCGTTCATCAGCTCCCACGCAGGCACTAATTAACCCCACACTTAACGAACCCTCAGTCCCTGCCTTGGTGGCCCAGGGGGACCTTTGGTGGCCCAGGGGGTGACAAAGGAGCCCTTGGTGGCCCTGAGGGGACACTTTGGTGGCCCCAGGGCTTGGTGGCCCATGAGGGGACTCTGGTGGCCCCTGGGACACTCTGGTGGCCCTGAGGGGACAGAGACACCCTGAGGGGGTTTGGTGGCCATGAGGGGACTTTGGTGGCCCTGGCAGGCCTTTGGTGGCCCTGGGGACACTTTGGTGGCCCCTGGCAGGGCTTTGGTGGCCCATGAAGGGACAGGGCCACTCTGAGGGGGTTTGTTGGCCCTGGGACACTTTGGTGGCCCTGAGGGGACTTTGGTGGCCCAGGGGGTGACAAAGGAGCCCTTGGTGGCCCAGAGGGGACTCTGGTGGCCCTGGGGACACTTTGGTGGCCCCTTAAAGGCCCTTGGTGGCCCAGGGGTGACAAAGGAGCCCTTGGTGGCCCACAGAAGCACTCGGTGGCCCATGAGGGGACTTTGGTGGCCCCTGGGGGGTGTTGGTGGCCCTGAGGGGACAGGGCCACCCTGAGGGGACTCTGGTGGCCCCTGGGACACTTTGGTGGCCCTTGGGGGGACTTTGGTGGCCCGTGAAGGGACAGGGACACCCCAAGGGGACTCTGGTGGCCCCTTAGAGGCCTTGGTGGCCCCTGAGGGGACTTTGGTGGCCCAGGAGGGGACAGGGCCACCCTGAGGGGGTTTGGTGACCCCTTAAAGGCCTTGGTGGCCCCTGAGGGGACTTTGGTGGCCCGTGAGGGGACAGGGCCACCCTGAGGGGACTTTGGTGGCCCCTGGGACACTTTGGTGGCTCCGGAGCAGATTTGGTGGCCCATGAGGGGACAGGGCCACTCTGAGGGGGTTTGGTGGCCCTGGGACCTTTGGTGGCCCAGGGGGACCTTTGGTGGCCCTGAGGGGACAGGGCCACCCTGAGGGGACCTTGGTGGCCCCGGGGACACTTTGGTGGCCCTGGCAGGGCTTTGGTGGCCCAGGAGGGGACAGAGACCCTGAGGGGACTTTGGTGGCCCTGGGACGCTTTGGTGGCCATGAGAGGACTCTGGTGGCCCAGGAGGGGACAGGGCCACCCTGAGGGGACTTTGGTGGCCCCTGGGACACTTTGGTGGCCATGAGAGGCCTTTGGTGGCCCAGGGGGTGACAAAGGAGCCCTTGGTGGCCCTGAGGGGACACTTTGGTGGCCCCGGGACACTCTGGTGGCCCTGAGGGGACTTTGGTGGCACTGGGACACTTTGGTGGCCCTGGCAGGGCTTTGGTGGCCCAGGAGGGGACAGAGACCCTGAGGGGACTTTGGTGGCCCTGGGACGCTCTGGTGGCCATGAGAGGACTTTGGTGGCCCAGGAGGAGACAGGGCCACTCCGAGGGGACTCTGGTGGCCCCTGGGACACTTTGGTGGCCCCAGAGCAGGTTTGGTGGCCCATGAGGGGACAGGGCCACCCTGAGGGGGTTTGGTGGCCCTGGGACACTTTGGTGGCCCCTTAAAGGCCTTTGGTGGCCCAGGGGTGACAAAGGAGCCCTTGGTGGCCCATGAAGGGACTTTGGTGGCCCTTGAAGGGACAGGGACACCCTGAGGGGGTTTGGTGGCCCTGAGGGGACCCTGGTGGCCCTGGGACGCTCTGGTGGCCCCGGGGACATTTTAGTGGCCCTTGGGGGGCCTTTGGTGGCCCAGGGGTGACAAAGGAGCCCTTGGTGGCCCTGAGGGGACTCTGGTGGCCCTGGAGGGACTTTGGTGGCCCTGAGGGGACAGTTTGTTGGCCCTGGGACCTTTGGTGGCCCTGAGGGGACTTTGGTGGCCCAGGGGTGACAAAGGAGCCCTTGGTGGCCCTTGGGGGGACTTTGGTGGCCCGTGAGGGGACAAGGCCACCCCTGAGAGGTCTCTGGTGGCCCCTGGGACACTTTGGTGGCCCCGGAGCAGATTTGGTGGCCCATGAGGGGACAGGGCCACTCTGGGATGGGTTTGGTGGCCCTGGGACAGTTTTGGTGGCCCTGAGGGGACAGTTTGGTGGCCCTGGCAGGGTTTGGTGGCCCTGGGACAGTTTTGGTGGCCCTGAGGGGACAGTTTGGTGGCCCTGGCAGGGTTTGGTGGCCCCTGGGACAGTTTTGGTGGCCCTGAGGGGACAGTTTGGTGGCCCTGGAGCAGATTTAGTGGCCCACGAGGGGACAGGGACACTCTGGGACACTTTTGGTGGCCCTGAGGTGACATCGGTGGCCCTCGATGAGCCCTGAAGGGACTGGGGGTGGCAGAGGCCACCAGAGGGGGGTGACAGGGCCACCAAGGGGGGTGACAGTGACACCAAGGGGGGTGACAGTGCCACCAGAGGGGGGGTGACAGGGCCACCAGGGGGTGACAGTGACACCAGGGGGGTGACAGGGCCACCAGGGGGGTGACAGGGCCACCAGGGGTTGTCCCCGTGTCCCCAAGGGGTGTCCCTGTCCCCTCAGAGTGTCCCCAAGGGGGTGGCACTGTCCCCAAGGGGGTGGCACTGTCCCCAATCCCCTCACAACCCCTCCCTGTGTCCCCTCAGCCACCCCCGTGCCACCACTGCTGTCCCCATGTCCCCAAGGCCGTGTCCCCATGTCCCCAAGGGGGTGGCACTGTCCCCAAGGGGGTGGCACTGTCCCCAAGGGGGTGGCACTGTCCCCAGTCCCCTCATGACCCCTCCTGGTGTCCCCTCAGCCTTGTCCCACTGCCACCACTGCTGTCCCCATGTCCCCAGAGTGATGTCCCCGTGTCCCCAAGGGGCATCTCTGTCCCCTGAGAGTGTCCCCTGGGGGTGGCACTGTCCCCAAGGGGCGTCCTTGTCCCCTCAGGGCTGTCCCTGTCCCCTCAGGGCTGTCCCCAGGGCTGTCCCCTCAGGGCTGTCCCTGTACCCTCAGGGCTGTCCCCAGGGCTGTCCCCTCAGGGCTGTCCCTGTCCCCTCAGCCTCCCCCCGTGTCCCCAGGGCTGTCCCTGTCCCCAAAGCCATGTCCCCCTGTCCCCTCAGAGTGTCCCCAAGAGGATGGCACTGTCCCCAGTCCCTTAATGACCCCTCCTGGTATCCCCCCAGCCTTGTCCCACTGCCACCACTGCTGTCCCCATGTCCCCAAAGTGATGTCCCCATGTCCCCTGGGGCTGTCCCTGTCCCCTCAGGGTGTCCCCAAGGTGGTGGCACTGTCCCCAAGGGGGTGGCACTGTCCCCAGTCCCCTCACGACTCCTCCCGGTGTCCCCTGAGCCTCTCCAGTGCCCCCTTGGGCTGTCCCCATGTCCCCAGAGTGCTGTCCCCGTGTCCCCAAGGGGCGTCTCTGTCCCCTCAGAGTGTCCCTGTCCCCTGAGAGTGTCCCCAAGGGGGTGGCACTGTCCCCTGGGGCTGTCCCTGTCCCCTCAGAGTGTCCCCAAGGGGGTGGCACTGTCCCCTCAGAGTGTCCCTGTCCCCTCACGGTGTCCCCAAGGGCTGTCTCTGTCCCCTCAGGGCTGTCCCTGTCCCCTCAGCCTCCCTCCGTGTCCCCAGGGGTGTCCCCAAGGGCTGTCCCTGTACCCTCAGGCCTGTCCCTGTCCCCTCAGCCTCCCCCCGTGTCCCCAGGGCTGTCCCTGTCCCCTCAGGGCTGTCCCTGTCCCCTCAGGGCTGTCCCCAAGGGCTGTCCCCTCAGGACTGTCCCCAAGGGCTGTCCCTGTCCCCTCAGGGCTGTCCCCAAGGGCTGTCCCTGTCCCCTCAGCCTCCCCCCGTGTCCCCAGGGCTGTCCCCGTGTCCCCAAGGGCTGTCCCTGTCCCCTCAGGGCTGTCCCTGTCCCCCCAGGGCTGTCCCTGTCCCCAAAGCCATGTCCCCGTGTCCCCAGGGCTGTCCCTGTCCCCAAAGCCATGTCCCCCTGTCCCCTCAGAGTGTCCCCTCAGGGCTGTCCCCGTGTCCCCAGGGCTGTCCCTGTCCCCTCAGGGCTGTCCCTGTCCCCTCAGCCTCCCCCCGTGTCCCAAGGGCTGTCCCTGTCCCCTCAGGGCTGTCCCTGTCCCCTCAGCCTCCCCCCGTGTCCTCAGGGCTGTCCCTGTCCCCTCAGGGCTGTCCCTGTCCCCAAAGCCATGTCCCTGTCCCCTCAGCCTCCCCCCGTGTCCCCAAGGGCTGTCCCTGTCCCCTCAGGGCTGTCCCTGTCCCCAAAGCCATGTCCCTGTCCCCTCAGCCTCCCCCCGTGTCCCCTCAGGGCTGTCCCTGTCCCCAAAGCCCTGTCCCCGTGTCCCCTCAGCCTCCCCCCGTGTCCCCAGGGCTGTCCCTGTCCCCAAAGCCCTGTCCCCGTGTCCCCTCAGCCTCCCCCCGTGTCCCCTCAGGGCTGTCCCTGTCCCTTCAGGGCTGTCCCCAAGGGATGTCCCTGTCCCCAAAGCCCTGTCCCCGTGTCCCCTCAGCCTCCCCCCGTGTCCCCAGGGCTGTCCCCTGACCTGGTAGACGGAGGCCTTGGGCAGGTCGAGGCACACGGTGCAGCAGAGCACGGAGTAGAGGCGCTCCTCCAGCTTCACGCTGCCCGCCGCCCCCTCCGCGCCGCCGCCGCCGCTCCCGGCCGCCCTCAGCCGCTTCTTGGGCGGCGCGTCGGCATCGGCGCCCGCCTCCAGCAGCAGCGCCGCCGCCTCCTCCGCGCCGCCGCTCTCGCCGCCGAGCGCGGCCGCGGCCGCGGGGCCGGGAGCGGCCGCGGAAGGAGCGGAGGGAGCGGCGGGGCCGCCGCCGGCATCGCGCTCCTCCGGCCCGGACATCGCCGCCATCGCCGCCGCCTCACCCCGCCGCCATCTTGGCCGCCCTCACGGCTTCCCCTCAGGGGTGGAGCCAATCGGAGGGAGAGGGAGGCGGGGCGGGAAAAGGGGGAGCCAATGGGAAGGCGAGGAGGGAGGAGCGAAGGGTGAGACGGCCAATGGGAGGGCGAGGTCTGGGGTTGGGGGCGGGGATTTCAACGGCAGGGCAGGCGGCTGCCGGTAGAGGGGGCGGGGTTTGGTGACGTCACTAAGGGTGGGCCAATAGATGGCTGGAAAGAGTAGGGGGCGGGGCTTGGGGGCGGGGCTTGTGGCGGGATGGGGCGGGGGGGCGCGCTCGGGCCCACCAGTATAAACCAGTATAAACCAGTATGGGACCAGTATGGGACCAGTATGGACCAGTATGGGACCGGTATAAACCAGTATGGGACCAGTATGGACCAGTATGGGACCGGTATAAACCAGTATGGACCAGTATGGGACCGGTATGGACCAGTATAAACCAGTATGGGACCAGTATAAACCAGTATAAACCAGTATGGGACCAGTATGGACCAGTATGGACCAGTATGGGACCGGTATAAACCAGTATGGACCAGTATGGGACCAGTATGGGACCAGTATGGACCAGTATGGGACCGGTATAAACCAGTATGGACCAGTATGGGACCAGTATGGACCAGTATAAACCAGTATGGGACCAGTATAAACCAGTATAAACCAGTATGGGACCAGTATGGGACCAGTATGGACCAGTATGGACCAGTATGGACCAGTTTAGGAACAATGTAAACCAGTATGGACCAGTATGGGACCAGTACGGAGCAGTACGGACCAGTACAGACCAGTATGGACCAGCCTGGACCAGTATAAACCAGCATGGGACCAGTATAAACCAGTATGGACCAGCTTGGACCAGTATGGACCACTACAGACCAGTATGGGAACAGTAAGGACCAGTATGGGACCAGTATAAACCAGTCTGGACCAGTATAAACCAGTATGGGAACAATGTAAACCAGTACTGACCAGTATGGGACCAGTATAAACCAGTATGGACCAGGATAAACCAGTATGGGACCAGTACGGAGTAATATAAACCAGTATGGACCAGTATGGACCAGTATGGACCAGTATAAACCAGTATGGACCAGTATGGACCAGTATGGACCAGTATGGACCAGTAAAGACCAGTATGGGACCAGTATGGACCAGTATGGGAACAGTATGGACAAATATAGACCAGTATGGACCAGTATAAACCAGTATAGACCAGTATGGACCAGTATAAACGAGTACGGACCAGTATGGACCAGTATGGGACCAGTATGGACCAGTAAAGACCAGTATGGGACCAATCTAAACCAGTATGGACCAGTTTGGATCATTATGGACCAGTACAAACCAGTACAGACCAGTATGGACCAGTATAGACAGGTATGAACCAGTATGGGCCAGTACAAACCAGTACGGACCAGTACAGACCAGTATAGACAGGTATGAACCAGTATGGACCAGTACAAACCAGTACGGACCAGTACGGACCAGTATGGGCCAGTATGAACCAGTATGGGCCAGTACAAACCAGTACAGACCAGTACGGGCCAGTATAGACAGGAATGAACCAGTACAAACCAGTACGGACCAGTACGGACCAGTACGGACCAGTATGGGCCAGTATAGACAGGAATGAACCAGTATGGGCCAGTATGAACCAGTATGGGCCAGTATGGACCAGTACAAACCAGTACAGACCGGTGCCACCACAGTGTCACCGGTGCCACCCCCCAGTGCCACCAGCACTGCCACAGCAGTGTCACCACCCCGTGTCACCCAGTGCCACCCCAATACCACCGCAGTGCCACCCTCAGTGTCACCCCAGTGCCACCCCAGTGTCACCCAATGTCACCCAGTGTCCCCACAGTGCCACCACCCCAGTGCCACCCCAGTGCCACAATCAGTGTCACACTGATGTCACCACAGTGCCACCCTGCCTTTAATGGTGTCCCCATGGTGCCACCACCCCCAGTGTCACCAGCAGTGCCACACCAGTGCCACCGCAGTGCCACCAGCAGTGTCCCCACAGTGCCACCACCCCGTGTCACCCCAGTGCCACCCCAGTGCCACCACCCAGTGTCACAATCAGCGTCACCCCAGTGCCACCCTGCCTTTAACGGTGTCCCCATGGTGCCACCACCCCAGTGCCACCCAATGCCATCCAAGTGCCACCCTCAGTGTCCCCCAGTGCCACGATTAGTGTCACCCCAGTGCCACCTCAGTGCCACCTCGCTGACACCCTGCATTTAATGGTGTCCCCATGGTGCCACCACCCAGTGTCACCCTCAGTGTCACCACACCAGTGCCACTATCAGTGCCACCCCAATGCCACCTCAGTGCCACCTCGCTGCCACCTTGCTTTTACTGGTGTCTGACAGTGTCACCACCCAGTGTCACCCAGTGCCACCACCCCAGTGCCACCACTGCTGCCATCCCAGTGTCACCACCCAGTGTCACCCCAATGTCACCACCCCGGTGTCCCCCAGTGCCACCACTGCTGCCATCCCAGTGTCACCACCCAGTGTCACCCCAATGTCACCAGTGTCACCACTGCTGTCACCCCAGTGCCACCATCAGTGTCACACTAATGCCACCACAGTGCCACCACCCAGTGTCACCCCAGTGCCACCACAGTGCCACCACCTCGTTGCCACGTTGCCTTTAATGGTGTCTGATAGTGTCACCACCCAGTGTCCCCACAGTGCCACCACCCCGGTGTCCCCCAGTGCCACCATGCAGTGTCACTCAGTGTCACCCAGTGCCACCACAGTGTCACCCAGTGTCCCCACAGTGCCACCACCCAGTGCCTCCATCAGTGCCACCACAGTGCCACCACCTCGTTGCCACCTTGCTTTTAATGGTGTCTGACAGTGCCACCATGCAGTGTCACCCAGTGTCCCCCAGTGCCACCACCCCGGTGTCACTCAGTGTCCCCCAGTGTCACTCAGTGTCCCCCAGTGCCACCCGCTGCTCCCGCAGTGTCCCCCAGTGCCACCACGCAGTGTCACTCAGTGTCCCCCAGTGCCACCACCCCGGTGTCCCCCAGTGCCACCACACAGTGTCACTCAGTGTCCCCCAGTGCCACCACCCCGGTGTCCCCACAGTGCCACCACGCAGTGTCACTCAGTGTCCCCCAGTGCCACCACCCCAGTGTCCCCCAGTGCCACCACCCCGGTGTCCCCCAGTGCCACCCCAGTGTCACTCAGTGTCCCCCAGTGCCACCAGCCCGGTGTCCCCCAGTGTCACCACGCAGTGTCACTCAGTGTCCCCCAGTGTCACTCAGTGTCCCCCAGTGCCACCAGCCCGGTGTCCCCCAGTGCCACCCGCTGCTCCCGCAGTGTCCCCAGCAGCGCCACGCTGGCCGCCGCCCTCACCCAGGGCACAGCCCAGGGTGCCACCACCATGTCCCCAAGTGCCACCAGCGCCGCCGCCACCGCAGGGCCACCAGCAGTGTCACAGCAGTGTCACCAGCAGTGTCTCCACAGTGCCACCAGCAGTGTCACAGCAGTGTCACAGCAGTGCCACCATCAGTGCCACCAGCAGTGTCACAGCAGTGTCACCGTCAGTGTCACCACAGTGTCACAGCAGTGCCACCACTGCAACGATCCCAGAGCCATCCCAGTGTCACCCAGTGTCACCCCAAAGCCACCCCAGTGCCACCACTGCTGTCACCCCAGTGCCACCAGCAGTGTCACCCCAGTGCCACCCCAGTGCCACCACTGCTGTCACCCCAGTGCCACCTCGTTGCCACCTTGCCTTTAATGGTGTCTGACAGTGTCCCCGGTGTCACCCAGTGCCACCCCAGTGTCCCCACAGTGTCACACAGTGTCCCCGCAGTGCCACCACCCCAATGCCACCATCAGTGTCACCCCAATGCCACCACAGTGCCACCTTGCCTTTAATGGTGTCCCCATGATGCCACCACCCAGTGTCACCCAGTGCCACCCCAGTGCCACAATCAGTGTCACACTAATGCCACCCCAGTGCCACCTCGTTTCCACCTTGCTTTTACTGGTGTCCCCACGGTGCCACCACCCAGTGTCACCCAGTGCCACCACCCCAGTGCCACTATCAGTGTCACCCCAGTGCCACCTCAGTGCCACCTCGCTGCCACCTTGCTTTTACTGGTGTCTGACAGTGTCACCATCAGTGTCACCCCAGTGCCACCAGCAGTGTCACCCCAGTGCCACCACCCCAGTGTCCCCCAGTGTCACCCAGTGCCACCTCGTTGCCACCTTGCCTTTAATGATGTCCCCATGGTGCCACCACCCCAGTGTCACCCAGTGCCACCCCAGTGTCCCCCCAGTGTCCCCACAGTGCCACCACCCAGTGCCACCCCAGTGCCACCACAGTGCCTCCATCAGTGTCACCCCAAAGCCACCCCAGTGCCACCTCATTGCCATGTTGCCTTTAATGGTGTCCCCATGGTGCCACCATCCAGTGTCACCCAGTGCCACCCCAGTGCCACCCAGTGTCCCCACAGTGCCACCACCCACTGCCTCCATCAGTGTCACCCCAGTGCCACCACCTCGTTGCCACCTTGCCTTTAATGGTGTCTGACAGTGTCACCACCCAGTGTCCCCACAGTGCCACCACCCAGTGCCACCATCAGTGTCACCCCAGTGCCACCACAGTGCCACCACAGTGCCACCACCTCGTTGCCACCGTGCCTTTAATGATGTCTGACAGTGCCACCATGCAGTGTCACCCAGTGTCCCCCAGTGCCACCACCCCGGTGTCCCCCAGTGCCACCCGCTGCTCCCGCAGTGTCCCCAGCAGCGCCACGCTGGCCGCCGCCCTCACCCAGGGCACAGCCCAGGGTGCCACCACCCCCGTGTCCCCAAGTGCCACCAGCGCCGCCGCCACCGCCCCGGTGACGCTGGCGGTGAGCGCGGCCAGCGCCAGCAGCGAGCCGGCCGTCAGCGCGGTGACAAAGTGACCCGCGGCGACAAAGTGGCCCGCGGTGACGAAGCGCGGCCAGCCCGCGGCCAGCGCGGCCACCGCCGTGCCCGCCGCCAGCGGGACAGCGGCGGTGGCACTGTCACCGCTCAGGCGGTGGCACCCGAAGGCCACCAAGGGCTGGGACAGCACCGAGCAGAGCCACGAGCGCGGGGGGGACAGCGAGGGGATGTCGTGGGGACACCCAGGGGACAGCGAGGGGACGTTGGGGACATCGTGGGGACACCCAGGGGACAGCACGGGGACACTGAGGGGACAGTGAGGGGACAGCGCGTCCGCCGCCGCCACCAGCGCCTGCAGCAGGAACCCGGCAGCCGGGCCCGGTGTCACCTGAGGGGACACAGAGGGGACAGTGAGGGACAGGGAGGGGACATCGTGGGGACATTGTGGGGACAGGGATGGCGGCCGGGCCCGGCGTCACCTGAGGGGACAGAGAGGGACAGTGAGGGACAGGGAGGGGACATTGTGGGGACAGTGAGGGGACAGGGATGGCGGCCGGGCCCGGTGTCACCTGAGGGGACAGAGAGGGACAGTGAGGGACAGGGAGGGGACATTGTGGGGACATCCTGGGGACAGTGAGGGGACATCATTGGGACATTGTGGGGATGTCATGGGGACATTGAGGGGACATTGAGGGGACAGGGATGGCCGGGCCGGGTGTCACCTGAGGGGACAGTGAGGGACAGTGAGGGACATGGTGGGGACAGGGATGGGGACATTGTAGGGACATCTTGGGGACACTGTGGGCATGTCATGGGGACATTGAGGGGACAGGGGTGGTGGCCGGGCCGGGTGTCACCTGTGGGGACATCGAGGGGACATCGAGGGACGTGGTGGGGACAGGGTCAGGGGCATGGCACAGGTGACACAGGTGATACAGGTGACACGGGTGTCCCCCCCGTCCCTGCTGTCCCCCCTGTGTCCCCAAGGTGTCCCCAATGTCCCCAGGGTGTCCCCAAGGTGTCCCCAGTGTCCCCAATGTCCCCAAGGTGTCCCCGCGGTGTCCCTGACCTGCGTGGCCCGCAGGGCGCAGCCCAGGCTGGTGACACAGAGCACCGCGTGTGACAAGGCCACCCCCGCCGCGTCCCCCATGGTGGCACTCGGGGACAGCCCCGGCGACCTGCGGGGACAGCGGGGGGTCACCGTGTCCCCTCCCCCACTGCCACCTCCCCCCCGGTGTCCCCAAGGTGTCCCCCAGGTGTCCCCAACCCCCCCGGTGTCCCCAAGGTGTCCCCCAGGTGTCCCCAAAGTGTCCCCAAGGTGTCCCCCCAAGGTGTCCCCAACCCCCCTGGTGTCCCCAAGGTGTCCCCAACCCCCCCTGTGTCTCCCCAAGTGTCCCCAAATTGTCCCCCCCAGGTGTCCCCAAGCCCCCCCGATGTCACCCAGATGTCCCCAAGTCCCCCCTGATGTCCCCAAGCCCCTCAGGTGTCCCCAAGCCCCCCCCCCCGATGTCCCCCAGGTGTCCCCAAGCTCCCCTGGTGTCCCCCAATGTCCCCAACCCCCCCAGGTGTCCCCAATGTCCCCCTGCTGTCCCCGTGTCCCCTCAAGTGTCCCCAAGCTCCCCTGGTGTCCCCTCCCCTGTCCCAGTGTCCCCTCCATGTCCCCAAGCCCCTCCAGTGTCCCCCTGTCCCTGTGTCCTCCCATGTCACCCAGGTGTCCCCAAGCCCACCAGATGTCCCCAAGCCCCCCCGGTGTCCCCAATGTCCCCCCAATGTCCCCAATCGTCCCCAGTGTCCCCAATCCCCCCTGTCCCCCCCCATGTCCCCCCTGTCCCGGTGTCCCCTCCGTGTCCCCAAGCCCCCCCAGAAGTCCCCAGACCCCCTTGGTGTCCCCAGTGTCCCCCAGGTGTCCCCAAGCCCCTCCTGTCCCCCCCTGTCCCGGTGTCCCCAATGTCCCCAGTGTCCCCTCAGTGTCCCCAGTCCCCCCCAATGTCCCCAAGCCCCTCCTGTCCCCTGTCCCCAATGTCCCCAAGGCCCCCCAGCTGTCCCCAAACCCCCCCGGTGTCCCCCCTGTCCCCGTGTCCCCTCGGTGTCCCCAATGTCCCAAACCCCCCCGGTGTCCCCCCTGTCCCCAATCGTCCCCAGTGTCCCCAATCTCCCCCTGTCCCCCCATGTCCCCATGTCCCGCTGTCCCCTCGGTGTCCCCGGTCCCTCCCGTGTCCCCTCAGTGTCCCCAATGTCCCCAAGCCCCCCCAGGTGTCCCCAACTCCCCCAATGTCCCCAATCATCCCCAGTGTCCCCCCAAGGTGTCCCCAAACCCCTCAGTGTCCCCGGTCCTCCCCCTGTCCTGCTGTCCCCGTGTCCCCCCAATGTCCCCAATCCCCCCCATGTCCCCCATGTCCCCAATGTCCCCAATGTCCCCAATGTCCCCAATGTCCCCAATCCCCCCAATGTCCCCAATCCCCCCCAACCCCCCCAATGTCCCCAATGTCCCCAATGTCCCCAATCCCCCCCATGTCCCCCCCCAATGTCCCCCCCCCTGTCCCCAGTGTCCCTGTCCCGGTACCGCCACTTCCGGCAGCGGCCGCGAGCCCGGAGCGCGCGGGGCCGGGAGTGGGCGGGGCCAAGCGCGGGGCCGAGCGCGGTGATTGGCTGAGGGCCGCTGACGGGCGGGGCCGTGCGCCATATATGGGCATGGCACCGTGGTGGGCGGGGCTAAGGGCGGTGAGGGCAGCGGGGTGGGCGTGGCTTGGTGAGGGCGGGGCTAATTAGGGTAATTAGGGCTGGGAATGGGATTTGGGCGTGGTTATGGAATGGGAGGGGTTAATTAGGGTAATTAGAGGTGGGATATTGGGTGTAGTTAAGAATGGGCGGGGCTAATTAAGGTAATTAGGCTGGAGATATTCTATTGGATGTGGTTATGGGGTGGGTGGGGCTAATTAGGGTAATTAGGGCTGGGGATGGGGATTTGGGCGTGGTTATGGGGTGGGCAGGGCTAATTGGGGTAATTAGGGGTGGGAATGGAATGTTGGGCGGGGTTATGGAGTGGGCAGGGCTAATTATGGTAATTAGGGCTGAGGGATGGGATTTGGGGCGTGGCTATGATGTGGGTGGGGCTAATTAGGGTAATTAGGGCTGGGGAATGGGATTTGGGGCGTGGCCATGGCTGGGCGGGGCTAATTGGGGGCGTGTCCAGGTGAGACCAGGAGGGGATCCCAAATCTCCAACGCCAGATCCCAAATCCCAGCCCCAAACCCCAAATCCCAAATCCCAAATCCCAAAACCCAAATCCCAAATCTCAATCCCCAATCCCAAATCCCAATCCCAACCCCAAATTCCAAATCCCCAAATCCCAATCCCAAACCCCCAAATCTCCAAATCTTAATCCAAAATCTCCAATCCTAAATCCCCAATCCCAATCCCAAACCTGATTCCCAAATCGCAATCCCAAACCCCAAACAACAAACCCCAAATCCCAACCCCAAACCCCAAATCTACAAACCCTGAATCCCAAATCCAAACCCCAAATCACCAATCCCAAACCCAATCCCAAATCCGATCCCATCCCATCTCATAGATCCCAAATCCCAAATTCCCAATCCCAAACCCCCAAATCTCAATCCCGAATCCCAAATCTCCAACCCTAAATCCCCAATCCTGATTCCCAAATCCCAACCCCAATCCCAAATCCAAAATCCCAGATTCCCAAATCTCAAACCCCAAATCCCAATCCAAAACCCCAAATCCTAATCCCAAATCCCCAATCCCAATCCCCACATCCCAAATTCCCAAAATTCCAAACTCCAAACCCCTCCCCAGCCCCCACCCCGCCCGGGTCCCTTCCCCTCCCCCGGGGATAAATCCCAATCACAAATCCCAAAATCCCCAAATTCAAATCCCAAAATCCTCAAATCCCAAAACCCAAATCCCAAAATCCTCAAATCCCAAAATCCTCAAATCCCAAAACCCAAATCTCAAAATCCCAAAGCCCCAAATCCTCAAATCCCAAAACATAAATCCCAAATCCCAACCTCCAAACCCTTGCCCAGGTCCCTTCCCCTCCCCTGGCATAAATCCCAAACCCCCCATCCCAAACCACCAAACCCCAAATCCCAATCCCCAAATCCCCGCATCCCAAAATCCCAAATTCCCCAAATCCCAACCCCCAACCCCCTCCCCAGCCCCCGCCCCCGCGCGGGTCCCTTCCCCTCCCCCGGGATAAATCCCGACCCTTCCCCTCCCGCGCCGCCCCCGCGATGCCGCCGCCGCCGCCGCCGCTCCCCGCAGCGCCCGACCCGGCCCGCGAGGGCTCGCGGGACCCGTTCCGGAGCTCCGGGGACTCCCGGGGGGGCTCCCGGGGCGGCTCCCGGGGGGGGGTCCCGAGCCTCCCGGGGGTCCCCGGCTCGCCCCCAGCGCTACCGGCGCCACCCCAAGCCCCCGTACTCGTACCTGGCGCTCATCGCCCTCGTCATCCGCGCCGCCCCCGGCCGCCGCCTCAAGCTCGCCCAGGTACCGGCCCGGGACCACCGGGAGCCCCCGGGACCCCCGAGGGGTTCCCAATCCAGCCCCGGGACCCCCGAATTGGGACCCTCATCCATCCCCGGGACCCCCGAATTGGGACCCTCATCCATCCCCGGGACCCCCGAATTGGGACCCTCATCCACTCCCGGGACCCCCCGGAGCCCCAAACTGGGACCACCGGGAGACCCCCGGGACCCTCCGGGATCCCTGATCCATCCCCGGGATCCTCCAGGATGCCCCAAAATTCTCCCCGGGACCCCATTCCAGGAGCTCAATTTTTTTAGGATTTTATTGGAATTTTGGGGATTTTTTTTCAGGATTTTATCGGAATTTTTTCAGGAATTTTTGAGGATTTTTTCAGGATTTTATTTGGGATTTTTTTTTCAGGATTTTGGGGAATTTTTTTAGGATTTTATTGGGATTTTGGGGATTTTTTTTCAGGATTTTATCGGAATTTTTTTCAGGAATTTTTGGGGATTTTTCCAGGATTTTATTTGGGATTTTTTTTTCAGGATTTTATTGGAATTTTTTCAGGAATTTTTGAGGATTTTTTCAATATTTTATTTGGGATTTTTTTCAGAATTTTGGGGAATTTTTTCAGGATTTTATTGGGATTTTTGGGGATTTTTTTCAGGATTTTATCGGAATTTTTTTCAGGAATTTTTGGGGATTTTTCCAGGATTTTATTTGGGATTTTTTTCAGGATTTTATTGGAATTTTTTCAGGATTTTATTGGGATTTTTGGGGATTTTTTTTCAGGATTTTATCGGAATTTTTTCAGGAATTTTTGGGGATTTTTCCAGGATTTTATTTGGGATTTTTTTTTCAGGATTTTATTGGAATGTTTTCAGGAATTTTTCAGGATTTTTTCAGGATTTTATTTGGGAATTTTTTCAGGATTTTGGGGAATTTTTTCAGTATTTTAGTGGGAGTTTTGGGGATTTTTTTCAGGATTTTATCGGAATTTTTTCAGGAATTTTTGGGGATTTTTCCAGGATTTTATTGGGATTTTTTCCAAAAAAATTCCAATTTTATTGGAATTTTTTCAGGAATTTTTGAGGATTTTTTCAGGATTTTATTTGGGATTGTTTTCAGGATTTTATCTGAATTTTTTTCAGGAATTTTTGGGGATTTTTCAGGATTTTATTGGGATTTTTTCAGTATTTTATTGGGATTTTTGCGATTTTTTTTTTCCCGGATTTTTGGGAGACTTTTAAAGGATTTTATTGGGATTTTTTCAGGATTTTTGGGCGACATTTTCAGCATTTTATTGAGATTTTTTCAGGATTTGGGGGGATTTTTTCAGGATTTTTTTTTCCAGGATTTTTTTCAGGATTTTATTGGGATTTTTTCCGGATTTTCCCAATTTTCTGCTTTTTGGGATTTTTCAAGGCCCATTTCATGGATCCGATCTCCTTCCCAGAGCCTTTGGGAGCCGTTCTGTGCGGGGGGCAGGATTGCGGGGGACATGGGGACACTGGGGACACTGGGGACACTGGGGACACTGGGGACACTGGGGACATTGGGGCTGAAATTCCCAAGGCTTGGAGAAGACAGAATTCCCACGGGACGGAGCTAGAATTCCCAAAATTTGAAGGAATTGCAATTCCCAACACAAAAACCTGCCAGAATCCCCCTGACCCAAAATCCCCGCCCCGCCCAAATTCCCAAAAATCCCACAAAAAAATCCCCTCAAATTCCAAAAAAAATCCCACAAAAAAACCCCAAATTCCCAAAAAACCCAAATTCCCAAAATCCCACAAAACCCCTCCCCAAATTTCCAAAAATCGCACGAAAAACCCCCCAAATTCCCAAAATCCCACCAAAAAAACCCCAAATTCCCAAAATCCCCCTCCCCAAATTCCCAAAAATCCCACAAACTCCCCGCGGGTGCCACCACTCTCCTTTATTTGGGGACCCGCCCCGGAATTCCCAAAGGAGGTGACACGGGAGGTGACACAGGGGGCGTGGCTCAGGTGACAAAGGGGGCGTGGCCCAGGCGGCAGAGGGGGCGTGGCAGGGGGCGTGGCAGGGGGCGTGGCAGGGGGCGTGGCCTCGCCGTCAGGAGAACTCCCGCACGAAGTCGGTGTAGAAGGCGCTGAGCTTCTCCAGGAGCAGCCGCAGCTTCTCCGTGGGCGGCAGGATGGTCATGCTGCGGGAGGGGGGGGAAAGGGGCCGGGATCACGGAATTCCCAAATCCTCAAATCCCAAACCCCAAATCCCCTCATCCCCAAACCCAAAACCCCGAAACCCAAACCCCAAATCCTCAAACCCCAAATTCCAAACCCCCAATCCCCAATCCCCAAACCCCAAATCCCCAAACCCAAAACCCCCATCCCAAACCCCAACCCCAAGTTCCAAACACCCCATCCTAAACCCCAAACCCCAAAACCCAAACCCCAAATCCCCAAACCCTTAAACCCCAAATTCCAATCCCCCCATCCCAAATCCCAATCCCCAAATCCTCAAACCCCAAACTCAAAATCCCCAATCCCCAAATCACCAAATCTCCAAATCCCAAACCCCAAATACCAAATCCCTAAATCCAAAAACTCCAAATCCCCAAACCCCCCCATCCCCAAACCCCAAATACCAAATCCCTAAATCCCCAAACCCAAATCCCAAATCCCCTGTTCCCCAATCCCCAAATCTCCAAATCCTGAAACGCAAAATTCCCAAATCCTCACATCCCAAACCCCAAACCCCAAATCCCCCATCCCAAACCCCAAATCCCCAATCCCAAAGTCCCCAAAACCCAAATCCCCAAACCCCAAATCCCAAATTCCCAAATGCCCATCCTAAACCCCAAATCCCCAATCCCCAAATCACCAAATCTCCAAATCCCAAACCCCAAACCCCCCATCCCAAATCCATAAATCCCCCATCCCAAACCCAAAATCCCCAAACCCCACATCCCAAAATTCCCAAATCCTCAAATCCCAAACCCCAAATCCCAAACCCCAAATCCCCCAAATCCCAAACCCCAAATCCCCCATCCCAAACCCAAAATCTCCAATCCCCAAATCCCCAAATCCCCCATCCCAAACCCAAAATCCCCAATCCCCAAACCCCAAATCCCAAATCCCCAATCCCCAAATCCTCAAACCCCAAATCCCGAAACCCAAACCCCAAATCCCAAATCCCCTGTTCCCCAATCCCCAAATCCCCAAATCCCCCATCCCAAACCCAAAATCCCCAATCCCCAAATCCCCGAACCCCAAATCCCCAAATCCCAAACCCAAATTTAAAAAAATAAAAAGAATTTTAAAAAATCAAAAAAATTCCATTTTTCCCGTTGCGCACGGGAATCCCAAAAGTTGTGGCCGAGGAAAAGGGTGGGAGGGGATTTGGGGTTTGGGATTTTGGGATTTCGGGATTTGGGGGTTTGGGGATTTGGGATTTGGGGTTTTGGTATTTAGGGATTTAGGATTTGGGATCTGGGATGGGGGGGTTTGGGATCTGGGGTTTGGGATGGAGGATTTGGGGTTTTGGGGTTTGAGGATTTGGGATTTGGGGACTGGGGATTTGAGGATTTGGGAATTTTGGGTTTGGGCATTTGAAGATTTGGGGATTTCGGATTTGGGATTTGGGGATTTGCATTTGGGGTTTGAGGATTTGGGGTTTGGGATTTGGGGATTTGGGATTTGGAGATTGGGGATGAGGGGATTGGGGATTTGGGGATTGGGGATTGGGGATTTGGGATTTTGGATTTGAGGTTTGGGGTTTGGTAATTTGGGATTTGGGGTTTGGCGTTTGGGGGTTTGGGGATTGGGGATTTCAGAATTTGGAGTTTGGGGATTTGGGGATTTTGGGTTTGGGGATTGGGGATTTGGGGATTTGAGGGTTTGGGGATTTGGAGTTTGGCGTTTGGGATTTGGGGTTTGGGGGTTTGGGGTTTGGGGTTTGGGGTTTGGGGTTTGGAATTTGGGGTTTGGGATTTGGGGATTTGGGGATTGGGGAACAGAGGATTTGGGATTTGGGGATTTGGGGTTTGGGATTTGGGATTTGGGGATTGGGGAACAGAGGATTTGGGATTTGGGGATTTTGGGTTTGGGGATTTAATTATTTGGGATTTGAGGATTTCGGAATTTGGGGTTTGGAGATTGGGGATTTGTGGAATTGGGGATTTGGGGTTTGGGGATTTGAGGATTTGGGGTTTGGGTATTTGGGATTTGGGGTTTGGGATTTGGGATTTGAGGATTTCAGAATTTGGGGTTTGGGGATTTGGGATTTGGGGTTTGGGATATGGAGATTTCAGGATTTGGGGTTTGGGGATTTGGGGTTTTGGGGATTTGGAAATTTTGGGTTTGGGGATTTTGGGATTTGGGTTTTGGGGATTTGGAGTTTGGAGTTTGGGGTTTTGGGGATTTGGGGATTGGGGTTTGGGATGGGAATTTTTGGGGATTTGGCATTTGGGAATTTGGGGTGGGGGAACAAGGAATTTGGGGATTGGGGGATTTGGGAATTTGGGATGGGGGGATTTGGGGATTTCAGAATTTGGGATGGGGGATTTGGGATTTGGTGGGGGGGAAACAGGGAATTGGGGATTCGGGATAGAGGACCGGGAATTTGGGATGGGATCTCCCAGGAACAGGGAATTTGGGATGGGAGGATTTGGGGATGGGGGGATTTGGGATTTGGGGTTTGGGATGGGGGATTTGGGGTTTGGGGATTTGGGAATTTTGAGTTTGGGGATCTGGGGATTCGTGATTTGGGGATTTGCGGTTTGGGGATTGGGGATTGGGGATTGGGGATTTGGGGTTTGGGGATTGGGGATTTGGGGTTTGGGGATTGGGGATTTGGGGTTTGGGGATTTGGGGTTTGGGGAACAGAGGATTTGGGGATTTGGGATGGAGGGGTTTGGGATTTGGGGATTTGGGATAGAGGACAGGGAATTTGGGGTGGGAATCCCCAAAAACAGGGAATTCGGGATGTGGGATCCTACCGGAAGTGGTAGGTGCCTTCCTTCTGTCCGAAGCCGCTCCCGGGGACGACGCAGATCCCGGTTTCCTCCAGGAGCCGCATGCAGAAGAACATGTCCGGGGCCTGCTTCTTCTCCTGGGAACACGGGACGGAATGCCGGGGTCGGAAAACTGGGATCCCATCCCGCGGGGGGCCGAGGGCTCATCCCATAAACCCCACGTGGATCGGGATCGATCCTGATGATCCCACATGGATTGGGATCGATCCCGATGATCCCACATGGATTGGGATCGATCCCAGTGAGTCCCACATGGATTGGGATCGATCCCAGTGAGTCCCACATGGATTGGGATCGATCCCGATGATCCCACATGGATTGGGATCGATCCCAGTGAGTCCCACATGGATTGGGATCGATCCCGATGATCCCACATGGATTGGGATCGATCCCGATGATCCCACATGGATTGGGATCGATCCCGATGATCCCACATGGATCGGGATCGATCCCAGTGAGTCCCACTTGGATTGGGATCGATCCCGATGATCCCACATGGACTGGGATCAATCCCATCTATCCCAACGCCTCCAAGTTGGGATTCTGTCTGTCCCAGTTGGGATCCCACCCATCCCCACATCTACTGGTTTGGATCCCGTCCATCCCAACATCTCCCACTTGGGATTCTGTCCATCCCAGTTTGGATCCTGCCCATCCCCTCCTTCCCAGTTGGGATCCCACCCATCCCAACATCTCCTGGTTTGGATCCCACCCATCCACGCCCCTGTTCCCGGTGCAGATCCCACCATCCTTGCGTTCCCGGTTTGGATCCCGTCCATCCCCACATCTCCCAGTTGGAATCCCATGCATCCCAGTTGGGATCCCGCTCATTCCCCACGTCTGGTGTGGATCCTGTCCATCCCAACATCTCCCAGTTGGGATCCCGCCCGTTCCCAGTGTGGATCCCGCCCGTGTCCCATTCCTGGTGTGGATCCCGCCCATTCCCGGTGTGGATCCCGTCCATCCCCACATCTCCAGGTGCGGATCCCGCCCACGCCCCGTTCCCGGTGTGGATCCCGCCCATTCCCGGTGTGGATCCCGCCCGTTCCTGGTGTGGATCCCGCCCGTTCCCGGTGTGGATCCCGTTCCCGTTCCCTCTGTGGATCCCACCATTCCCGATGTGGATCCCGTTCATCCCCACATCTCCAGGTGTGGATCCCACCATTCCCGGTGCAGATCCCACCCATGACCCGTTCCCGGTGTGGATCGCGCCCCATTCCCGGTGTGGGTCCCGCCCATTCCCGGTGTGGATCCCGCCCATTCCTGGTGTGGATCCCGCCCGTTCCTGGTGTGGATCCCGCCCCATTCCCGGTGTGGATCCCGCCCCATTCCCGGTGTGGATCCCGCCCGTTATTCCCGGTGTGGATCCCGCCCGTTCCCGGTGTGGATCCCGCCCCATTCCCGGTGTGGATCCCGCCCGTTATTCCCGGTGTGGATCCCGCCCGTTCCCGGTGTGGATCCCGCCCCATTCCCGGTGTGGATCCCGCCCGTTATTCCCTGTGTGGATCCCGCCCGTTCCCGGTGTGGATCCCGCCCCGTTCCCGGTGTGGATCCCGCCCGTTCCCGGTGTGGATCCCGCCCGTTCCACCTGTGTGGATCCCACCATTCCCGGTGTGGATCCCACCCGTTATTCCCGGTGTGGATCCCGCCCGTTCCCGGTGTGGATCCCGCCCATTCCTGGTGTGGATCCCGCCCATTCCCGGTGTGGATCCCGCCCGTTCCCTGTGTGGATCCCGCCCATTCCCGGTGTGGATCCCGCCCCATTCCTGGTGTGGATCCCGCCCGTGTCCCATTCCCGGTGTGGATCCCGCCCGTTCCCGGTGTGGATCCCACTCCATTCCTGGTGTGGATCCCGCCCGTTCCCGGTGTGGATCCCGCCCGTTCCCGTTATTCCCGTTGTGTCTCCCGCCCGTTATTCCCGTTATTCCCGTTATTCCCGTTGCGGATCCCGTTCCCGTCATTCCCGTTATTCCCGGCGTTCCCGGCGCAGTGCCCGGACCTTGGCGGCGGCCACGGCGCGGGGCGGCAGGTCGATGCGGGGGAAGGAGTACATGGCGCCCTGCACGGGGTTGCAGCGGATGCCGGGCGTGCGGTTGAACATCTCCTGCGTCAGCCGCGCCCGCTCCGCCAGCGCGCTCAGCACCGCCTCCTTCTCCTGCCGGGACACGCCGGAATTCTGAGCCACGGCTGGCCCCTTATCCCATAGCCCATCCCGGTATCCCATAGCCCATCCCGTTATCCCATCCCGTTATCCCATATCCCATCCCGTTATCCCATAGCCCATCCCGTTATCCCATATCCCATCCCGTTATCCCAATCCATATCCCATCCCGTTACCTCGTTATCCCATTATCCCATTATCCCATCCCGTTATCCCACTATCCCATCACCCCATCCTGTTGTCTCATTATCCCATCCCGTTATCCCATTATCCCATTATCCCATTATCCCATTATCCCATTATCCCATCCCGTTACCCATTATCCCATCCCGTTATCCCACTATCCCATCCTGTTATCCCATTATCACATCCCATTATCCCATTATCTCATTCCATTATCCCATTACCCCATCACCCCATCATCCCATTATCCCATTATCCCATTATCCCATTATCCCATCCCGTTACCCATTATCACATCCCGTTATCCCACTATCCCATCCCATTATCCCATTATCTCATCCCATTACCCCATCACCCCATTATCCCATCACCCCATTATCCCGTTATCCCATCCCGTTATCCCATTATCCCATTGCCCCATTCCATTACCCCATTACCCCATTACCACATGATCTCATTATCCCCTTATCCCATTATCCTATTCTCCCATTATCCCATTACTCCATCCCATCCCATTATCCTATCCCGTTATTCCATTATCCCATCCCATTATCCCATTATCCCATTATCTCTTTATCCCATTATCCCATTATCCCGTTATCCCATTATCCCATCATCCCATCACCACATTGCCCCGTTGTCCCATTATCCCATTATCCCATCCCAATTCAATTCCATTCAATTCCATTGCCATCCCCTCCCATTATCCCATTACCGCCTTTTCCCATTATCCCATCACCCCATTATCCCATCCCAATTCCATTCCATACCATTATCCCATTCTCTCATTATCCCATTATCCCATCCCAATCCCAATCCCCAGATGTGTCCCATTCCCAATCCCAATCCCACAGATCCCAATCCCGTACCGCCTGGAAGCGCTCGTAGGAGGGCTCTCCGGGCTTGGGCGGGTCCATGACCATGGATCCCAATCCCATCCCATGGATCCCAATCCCAATCCCACAGACCCCAATCCCACAGATCCAAATCCCACGGATCCCAATCCCACGGATCCCAATCCCACGGATCCCAATCCCACGGATCCCGGCGCTCCGTACCGCCTGGAAGCGCTCGTAGGAGGGCTCTCCGGGCTGGGGCGGGTCCATGACCATCAATCCCCAATCCCATTGATCCCATGGATCCCAATCCAATCCCAATCCCACAGACCCCAATCCCACAGATCCCATGGATCCCAATCCCGTACCGCCTGGAAGCGCTCGTAGGAGGGCTCTCCGGGCCGGGGCGGGTCCATGACCATGGATCCCCAATCCCAATCCCATGGTTCCCATCCCAATCCCATGGATCCCCAATCCCAATCCCACAGATCCCAATCCCAATCCCATGGATCCCCAATCCCACAGATCTCAATCCCAATCCTACGTATCCCAATAATCCCAATCCCACGGATCCCGGCGGTCCGTACCGCCTGGAAGCGCTCGTAGGAGGGCTCTCCGGGCCGGGGCGGGTCCATGACCATCGATCCCCAATCCCATTGATCCCATGGATCCCAATCCAATCCCAATCCCACAGACCCCAATCCCATGGATCCCAATCCCAATCCCACGGTTCCCAATCCCAATCCCAATCCCACGGATCCCGGCGCTCCCTACCGCCTGGAAGCGCTCGTAGGAGGGCTCTCCGAGCCAGGGCGGGTCCATGACCATCGATCCCCAATCCCACAGATCCCAATCCCAATCCCACGGTTCCCAATCCCAATCCCACAGACCCCAATCCCACGGATCCCAATAATCCCAATCCCACGTATCCCGGCGCTCCGTACCGCCTGGAAGCGCTCGTAGGAGGGCTCTCCGGGCTTGGGCGGGTCCATGACCATGGATCCCCAATCCCAATCCCATGGTTCCCAATCCCACAGACCCCAATCCCACAGACCCCAATCCCAATCCCACAGACCCCAATCCCAATCCCACAGATCCCAATCCCAATCCCACGGATCCCGGCGCTCCGTACCGCCTGGAAGCGCTCATAGGAGGGCTCTCCGGGCCGGGGCGGCTCCATGACCATGGATCCCCAATCCCAATCCCATGGTTCCCAATCCCACAGATCCCAATCCCACAGATCCCAATCCCACAGATCCCAATCCCAATCCCACAGATCCCAGTCCCGGTGTCCCGTACCGCCTGGAAGCGCTCGTAGGAGGGCTCTCCGGGCTTGGGCGGGTCCATGACCATCGATCCCCAATCCCATTGATCCCACGGATCCCAATCCAATCCCAATCCCACATTCCCCAATCCCACAGACCCCAATCCCAATCCCACAGACCCCAATCCCAATCCCACAGACCCCAATCCCAATCCCACGGATCCCGGCGCTTCGTACCGCCTGGAAGCGCTCGTAGGAGGGCTCTCCGGGCTTGGGCAGGTCCATGACCATCGATCCCCAATCCCAATGCCATGGTTCCCAATCCCACAGACCCCAATCCCATGGATCCCAATCCCAATCCCACGGTTCCCAATCCCAATCCCACAGATCCCAATCCCACAGATCCCAATCCCACAGATCCCAATCCCAATCCCACAGATCCCAATCCCGGTGTCCCGTACCGCCTGGAAGCGCTCGTAGGAGGGCTCTCCGGGCCGGGGCGGGTCCATGACGACGTCCAGCAGCATCTGGCCCGGCACGGGCGGGCACAGCCGCACCGACACCAGCTTGGCCAGCTGCGCCTTCACCTCGGGGTGCAGGTTCACCACCTCCATGTAGCCGCCGCGCAGCCCGCACCTGCCCCACGGCCGCGTCGGAAAACGGGGAAAACACCGGGAAAATGGGAAAACGGGGACGGGTGGGATCCATGGGTGGGGGTTTGGGGTGGGAATCCAGGGATGGGAACCCATGGAGAGGCACCCATGGGTGGGAGATGTGGGTGGGATTGATGGATGAGGATTTGGGTGGGAATCCAGGGATGGGAACCAATGGAGAGGCACCCATGGGTGGGATCCATGGATGGGAACTAATGGAGAAGGGTCCATGGATGGACACCCATGGGTGGGGGTTTGGGGTGGGAATCCATGGATGGGAATCTATGGAGAGGAACCCATGGGTGGGATCCATGGATGGGAACCTATGGAGAAGGATCCATGGATGGACACCCATGGGTGGGGGTTTGGGGTGGGAATCCATGGATTGGAACCCATGGAGAGGCACCCATGCGTGGGATCCATGGATGGGGGTTTGGGGTGGGAATCCATGGATGGGAACCCATGGAGAGGCACCCATGGGTGGGATCCATGGGCAAAGATCCATGGGTGGAGGTTTGGGATTGGAACCTGTGGAGAAGGGTCCATGGATGGAGACCCTTGGGTGGGGGTTTGGGGTGGGAATCCATGGATTGGAACCCATGGAGAGGCACCCATGGGTGGGATCCATGGATGGGAACCAATGGAGAAGAGTCCATGGATGGACACCCATGGATGGGGGTTTGGGGTGGAATTCATGGATGGGAACCAATGGAGAGGCACCCATGGGTGGCACCCATGGATGGAGACCCATGGATGGGGGTTTGGGGTGGGAATCCAGGGATTGGAATCTATGGAGAGGCACCCATGGATGGGATCCATGGATGGCACCCATGGATGGAGGTTTGGGGTGGGAATCCATGGATTGGAACCAACGGAGAGGCACCCATGGGTGGTATCTACAGATGGGAACCTATGGAGAAGGATCCATGGATGGGGGTTTGGGGTGGGAATTCATGGATGGGAACCAACGGAGAGGCACCCATGGGTGGGATCCATGGATGGGAACCTATGGAGAAGGATCCATGGGTGGGAGATGTGGGTGGGGTTCATGGATGAAGATCCATGGATGGGGGTTTGGGATGGGATCCATGGACGGGACCTACGGAAAGGAACCTATGGAGGAGGACGCATGGATGGGAGATGTGGGTGGGATTCACGGGTGGAATTTGTGGGTGAAGATCCATGGATGGGAATCTATGGATGGGATCCATGGATGGCAACCTATGGAGCAGGACCCATGGATGGGAGCCATGATCCCAATCCCAGGAGATCCATGAGGTGGCCTCTCCATCCCCAATCCATGCCATCCATGACCCCGGTGCCAGGAGATCCATGGCGTGGTGGCACCTCCATCCCCAATCCATGACCCCAATCCCAGGGGATCCACGGGGTGGTGGCCTCTCCATCCCGATCCCATGGGATCCATGATCCCAATCCCGATCCCGGGAGATCCACGGGGTGGTGGCACCTCCATCCCCAATCCATGACCCCAATAATCCCAATCCCAGGGGATCCACGGGGTGGTGGCCCCTCCATCCCCAATCCCATGGGATCCATGACCCCAATCCCAATCCCAGGGGATCCACGGGGTGGTGGCCTCTCCATCCCCAATCCCATGGGATCCATGACCCCAATAATCCCAATCCCAGGGGATCCATGGGGTGGTGGCACCTCCATCCCCAATCCCATGGGATCCATGACCCCAATAATCCCAGTCCCATGGGATCCATGGGGTGGGGGGCCTCTCCATCCCAAATCCATGCCATCCATGACCCCAATAATCCCAATCCCAGGGGATCCACGGGGTGGTGGCACCTCCATCCCAATCCCATGGGATCCATGACCCCAATAATCCCAGTCCCAGGGGATCCGCGGGGTGGCGGTGGCCCCTCCATCCCGGCGTTCCCGGCACTCACTCTCCCATGTATCCCTTGGAGATGGAGTGGAAGGAGGCCAGCTCCACCGAGTCCGCGTAGGGCGGCCCCATCTCCATCAGCACCTTCTTGAACGAGTGGAAGGCCGAGCCCTCGGCGTACACGTTGTCCTGGTACACCTGCGGCGGGGACAATTCCCGCGGCGTCACCGGCAACGCCGGGCGCTTCCCGGGAATCGGGGGGGGACACGCCCGGGCGGCCGCGGCCCCGCCCACCTCGTCGGCCATCAGGAAGAGCTTCTCCTCGTAGGCGAACTTGATGACGTCCTCGATGCACTGCCGGCTCTGCACCTGGCCTGGGCACACCACAGATATCCCATGGATCCCATCCTGGATATTCCATGGATCCCACCCCATGGATCCCACCCCAGATACCCCATGGATCCCACCCCATGGATCCCACCCCATGGATCCCACCCCATGGATCCCACCCCAGATATCCCATGGATCCCACCCCAGATACCCCATGGATCCCATCCCAGATACCCCATGGATCCCACTCCAGATATCCCATGGATCCCACCCCAGATACCCCATGGATCCCACCCCAGATATCCCATGGATCCCATCCCAGATACCCCATGGATCCCACTCCAGATATCCCATGGATCCCATCCCAGATACCCCATGGATCCCACTCCAGATATCCCATGGATTCCACCCCAGATACCCCATGGATCCCATCCCACCCCAGATACCCCATGGATCCCACCCCATGGATCCCACCCCAGATACCCCATGGATCCCACCCCAGATACCCCATGGATCCCACCCCAGATACCCCATGGACCCCACCCCAGATATCCCATCCCGTAGATCCCACCTCAGATATCCCACCCCACAGAGCCCATCCCAAGGATCCCACAGATCCCATCCCATGTATCCCACCCCACAGACCCCACAGACCCCACCCCACAGACCCCAGGGATTCCATCCCACAGACCCCATCCCCCAGATCCCACCTCACAGATCCCCCCCACAGACCCCACCTCACAGACCCCATGTATCCCACCCCAGAGACCCCACGGATCCCACCCCATAGATCCCACCCCACAGACCCCATCCCACAGACCCCACCCCACAGACCCCATAGACTCCACAGACCCCATGTATCCCATCCCACAGACCCCACAGACCCCACAGACCCCACCCCACAGACCTTACTCCACAAACCCCATAGATCCCATCCCACAGACCCCATAGACCCCACAGACCCCATAGACCCCATCCCACAGACCCCACCCCACAGACCCCATTGATCCCATCCCACAGACCCCATTGATTCCACCCCATAGACCCCACAGACCCCATGGATCCCACCCCACAGACCCCACAGACCCCACAGACCCCCCAGACCCCACAGATCCCATCCCAAAGATCCCGCAGACCCCCCAGACCCCCGGTGTCCCGCTTACCGGTGGGGTTGCCGGGGTTGATGATGCAGAGCACGCGGGGGCAGCAGCTCCGGCGGCCCTCGGCCAGCGCCCGCCGCAGCTCGGCCACGTCCAGCGCCCAGCAGCGCTCCTCGGCCAGGTAATAGTTCACCTGCGCCGCCTCGAGCTCGGCCAGCGCCGCCGAGTACAGCGGGTACTGCGGGATCGGGATCAGCACCCCCGTGCGGGATGAGCCCGAGCCGCACACCAGCAGCTTCAGCATGTTCTGGGAGGGGACACCGAGAGGGGACAGTCAGGGGACACCGAGAGGGGACAGCCAGGGGACAGAGGGTACTGCGGGATCGGGATCAGCACCCCCGTGCGGGATGAGCCCGAGCCGCACACCAGCAGCTTCAGCATGTTCTGGGAGGGGACACCGAGGGGACAGTCAGGGGACAGTCACCGCGTGGGATGGGGGACAGCCAGGGGACAGCCAGGGGACACCGAGAGGGGACAGTGAGAGGACACCGAGAGGAGACACCGAGAGGGGACAGCCAGGGGACAGCGGGCACTGCGGGATCGGGATCAGCACCCCCGTGCGCGTGGGGCCCGAGCCGCACACCAGCAGCTTCAGCATGTTCTGGGGACAGCGACAGGCGACAGTCAGGGGACAATCATGGCTTGGGATGGGGGACAGCCAGGGGACAGTCAGGGGACAGTCACCGCGTGGGATGCGGGACAGCGAGGGGACAGTCAGGGGACATTGAGGGGTCAGAGTGGGGTGGGAATCAGGACACGGAGGTGACAATCAGGGGACAATCAGGGGATGGGAATCGGGACGTGGAGGGGACAGCGAGGGGACATTGAGGGGTCAGAGTGGGGTGGGAATAGGGACACGGAGAGGGGACACAGAGGGGACAATCAGGGGACAGAGAGGGGACAATCAGGGGACAGTGAGGTGACAACCAGGGGACAGCGAGGGGACAATCAGGGGACAGGGAGGGGACAGGTTCGGATGGGAATTATGGAGACACCACGGGGACATCGCGGGGACAGTGAAGGGACAGTGAAGGGACAGTGGGGTGACATTAGGGGACAGGTTGGGGTGGGAATCGGGACATGGAGGGGACGATGAGGGGACATGGGGACGATGAGGGGACAGGCTGGGGTGGCACTCAGAACATCGAGGTGACCACGAGGGGACACCACAGCCACACGCCAGGGGCGGACATGGGGACAACGAGGCGACAGCACGGCCAGCACGGGGGCAGCGCCGCGACACCAACTCGGGGACAACTTGGCGACACACCAGGGGACAGCACAGCGCCACCGTCACCACGGCAACCTCGGCGACAACGCGGCTGGCACTGTCCCCAGGGCAGCCGGGGGACAGCGGGCACGCGCCGCCCCCGGGCACAAATGTCCCTTTGTCCCCGCGCCGTGGGAACGGGCGGGGGTGGCACCGGGCCCGGGGACAGGGGGTGGTGGCGGTGGTGGCGGTGTCGCCGTACCACGATGGCGTCGCTGGCGCCCGTGGACAGGAAGATGTCGTCGGCGCTGGCGGGGACACCGTCGCGACGCTCGATGTAGCGCGCCACGTCCTCGCGCACGAGCTGCAGCCCCGGGCTGGCGCTGTACGAGCCTGGCGACAGCGACACGCGACAGCCCTGTCACCGAGGTGTCACCTCCCCCTGTCACCTCCCTGTCACCTCCCCCTGTCACCTCCCTGTCACCTCCCCCTGTCACCCCCCTGTCACCTCCCTGTCACCTCCCCCTGTCACCTCCCTGTCACCTCCCCCTGTCACCCCCCTGTCACCTCCCTGTCACCTCCCTGTCACCTCCCCCTGTCACCCCCCTGTCACCCCCCTGTCACCCCCCTGTCACCTCCCAATGTCACCTCCCCCTGTCACCTCCCTGTCACCCCCCTGTCACCTCCCTGTCACCTCCCCCTGTCACCCCCCTGTCACCCCCCTGTCACCCCCCTGTCACCTCCCCCTGTCACCCCCCTGTCACCTCCTAATGTCACCTCCCTGTCACCTCCCTGTCACCTCCCCCTGTCACCTCCCCCTGTCACCTCCCCGGCACCTCCCAATGTCACCTCCCTGTCACCTCCCCCTGTCACCTCCCAATGTCACCTCCCTGTCACCTCCCTGTCACCTCCCTGTCACCTCCCCCTGTCACCTCCCCCTGTCACCTCCCTGTCACCTCCCAATGTCACCTCCCTGTCACCTCCCTGTCACCTCCCAATGTCACCTCCCAATGTCACCTCCCTGTCACCTCCCAATGTCACCTCCCAATGTCACCCCCCTGTCACCTCCCTGTCACCTCCCTGTCACCTCCCCCTGTCACCCCCCTGTCACCTCCCAATGTCACCTCCCCGACACCTCCCCGGCATCGCTGTGGCACCGCCGTGGCACCGCGATGTCACCTCCCCCTGTCACCTCCTGTCCCCTCCTGTCCCCTCCTGTCACCTCCTGTCACCTCCTGTCACCTCCTGTCACCCAGGGGTGGCAGCTCTGAGGTTTTGGGGACTTCGGGGGGATTGGGGTGGGGACAGCGGCCAGGTGGCTGTGGGGACACTGGGGACACTGGGGACACCTTGGGGACACTGAGGGGACTTTGGGGACTTTGGGGACACTGGGGACATTGGAGAGATTGGGGACATTGGGGACTTTGGGGGGACCTTGGGGACACTGAGGGGACATTGGGGACACTGGGGAGCTGGGGACATTGAGGGGGGCATTGGGGACATCAGGGACATCGGGGACTTTGGGGGATTGGGGACACTGGGGGACACTGAGGGGACATTGGAGACATTGCTGACATTGGGGACATTGGGGACTTTGGGGACATTGGGACACTGGGGGGACATTGGGGGGACATTGGGGACAGTGGGGACTTTGGGGTATTGGGGACATTGGGGACACTGAGGGGACATTGGGGACTTTGGGGACTTTGGGGTATTGGGGACATTGGGGACACTGAGGGGACATTGGGGACTTTGGGGACATTGGGACACTGGGGGGACATTGGGGACATTGGGGACACTGGGGACATTGGAGAGATTGGGGACATTGGGGCATTGGGGGGATTTGGGACACTGAGGGGACATTGGGGACACTGGGGAGCTGGGGACATTGAAGGGGGCATTGGGGACATCAGGGACATCGGGGACTTTGGGGGATTAGGGACACTGGGGGACACTGAGGGGACATTGGGGACACCGGGAATATTGGGAGGACTGGGGCCTTGGGGACTTTGGGGACATGGGAGACATTGCTGACATTGGGGACATTGGGGACTTTGGGGTATTGGGGACATTGGGGACACTGAGGGGACATTGAGGACATTGAGAGGACATTGGGGACACTGGGGAGATATTGGGGACATTGGGGACATTGGGGACATTAACGGGACCTTGGGAACGTTGGGGGGACATTGGGGGGACATTTGGGGGGGATTTAGGACTTTGGGGACCCTGAGGGGACATTGGGGACACTGAGGAGATTGGGGACATTGGGGGGATTTGGGGACGTTGGGGACATTGGGGACGTTGGGGATAGTTGGGGACACTGGGCGGTGGGGAATGGGTGGAGTTGGGTGTTGGGATTTTGGGGTTTTGGGGTTTGTAGGATTTGGGGATTTGGGATTTTGGGGTTTGTTTTTTTCGGGGTTTGGGGGGTGTTGGGATTTTGAGATGTTGGATTTGGGATTTTGGGGTTTGTTGAATATGGGGTTTTGGGGTTTTGGGGTTTTGGGGTTTTGGGATTTTGGGCTTTGTGGCATTTTGGGGTGTTGGGGATTCTGGGGTGTCGCTTTTGGGGATTTTGGGATTTTGGGGTTTTGGGAGTTTTGGGATTTGGGAATTTCGGGGTTTGTCGCCCACCGGCGCTCTGGCCGCCGCAGGGGTTTTGGAATTTGTGGGATTTTGGGATTTGGGATTTTGGGGTGTTGGGTTTGTGGGATTTGGGACTTTGGGGATTTTTGGGATTTGGGATTTGGGGATTTGGGGATTTCGGGGATTCTAGGATTTTGGGGTTTGTCACCCACCGGCGCTCTGGCTGCCGCAGGGATTTTGAGGTGTTGGATTTGGGGATTTTGGGGTTCTGGATTTGGGGATTTTGGGGATTTTGGGATTTTGGGAATTTTGGGATTTCGGGGTGTGGGATTTCGGGATTTCAGGATTTTGGGATTTGGGGATTTCGGGGTTTTTCGCCCACCGGTGCTCTGGCTGCCGCAGGGATTTCAGGGTGTTGGATTTTGGGGATTTGGGATTTTGGGATTTTGGGATTTGGGATTTTGGGGATTTGGGGGATTTGGGATTTTGGGATTTCAGGATTTTGGGGTTTTTTTCCCGCGCACGCACCGGCGCTCTGGCCGCCGCAGGCCCCCAGCAGGCGCTGGGCGCGCTCCTTGGCGTCGCTGGGCAGGGACTCGTCCTTCATCAGCTCCGGGCACAGGCACAGCGCCGTCACCTGAGGGGACAGCCCGCGACACCGTGACACCGACACCGCGCTGGCCATGGTGGCCCCATGGTGGCCCCAGTGGCCCTGGTGGCACTGATGGCCCCAGTGGCCCTGGTGGCCCCGTGCTGGCCCTGGTGGTGTCCCCCGATGGCCCCATGGTGGCCCTGGTGTCCCCGTGTCCCTGCTAGCCCCAGTGGCCCTGGTGGCCCTGTGCCCCGGTGTCCCCATGTCCCCGTGTCCCCATGTCCCCGTGTCCCCACTGGCCCCGGTGTCCCCATGGTGGCCCCGGTGGCCCCAGTGGTGGCCCCGGTGTCCTGCTGGCCCCAGTGGCCCTGGTGGCCCTGGGTGGCTCTGGTGGTGGCCTCGTGTCCCCGCATACCTGGTGTCCCTGCTGCCCCCATGGTGGCCCCAGTGTCCCCATTGGCCCTGGTGGCCCTGGTGGCCCCAGTGTCCCTGGTGTCCCCGTGTCCCCGGTGGCCCTGGTGTCCCCGTGGTGTCCCCATGGTGTCCCCATGGCGGTGTCCCCAGTGTCCCCATGGTGTCCCCATGGCGGTGTCCCCGCGTACCTGGCGCAGGAAGGTGATTGGCTGCTGGCCCATGGCGTGCGCGTCACCGATGTTGGCCCTGATCACCTCGGTGAAGGGCTTGGGGACACCCTGGGGACACCGACAGGGACGGTGGGGACAGGGGCAGGGACAGGGACAGGGACAGGGACAGGGACAGGGACAGGGACAGGGACAGGGGACAGGGACAGGGACAAGGGGACAGGGACAAGGGGACGGGGACAGGGACAGGGATGGGGACAGGGATGGGGACAGGGGGACATGAGACATGGGGACAAGGGGACAGGGACAAGGGGACAGGGGTGGGGACAAGGACAGGAGGACAGGGGACAGGGAGACAAGGATGGTGGGGACAGGGACGAGGACAGGGACAGGAATTGGGGACAGGGACAAGGGGACAGGGACAGTGACAAGGGGACAGGGACAGGGACAAGGGGACAGGAACGGGGACAGGAATGGGGACAGGGGGACAGGGATGGTGGGGACAGGGGAGGGGACATCAGGGATGGGGACAAGGAACAGGAATTGGGGACAGGGACAGGGATGAGGTGGGGACAGGGACAGCAGGGGAGGGGACAAGGATGGGGACAGGGACAGGGATGGCAGGGACAGGAATGGGGACAACAGGGACGGGAATTGGGGACAGGGATGGGGACAAGGACAGGGATGGGGACAGCAGGGACAGAGATGGAGGTGGGGACAAGGACAATCATGGGGACAGGGTCAGGGTTAGGGATGGGGACAGGGACAGGGATGGGGACAGGGACAGGGATGGGGACAGCGGGGACAGTGACAAGGGGACAGGAACGAGGATGGGAGACAAGGGACAGGGATGGGGACAAGGGACAGCAGGGACAGGGACAAGGGGACAGGGGTGGGGACAAGGGACAGGGACAGTAATGGCAACAAGGTCAGGAATGAGGTGGGGACTGGGACAGGAATGGGGACAGCAGGGTCAGGAATTGGGGACAGGGACAGGGACAAGGGACAGGGACAGGAATGGGGACAGGGACGGGGACAGGGACAAGGGGGCAGGGGAGGGGACAGCAGGGACAGGGATGGGGACAAGGGGCAGTGATGGGGACAGGGACAGGAATGGGGACAGGGACGGGGACAAGGGACAGGGACAGTAATGGCAACAAGGTCAGGAATGAGGTGGGGACAGGGACAAGAATGGGGACAGGGAAGGGATGGCAGGGACAGGAATGGGGACAGGGACAGGGACAGGGATGAGGCGGGGACAGGGACAGGGACAGGGACAGGGACGGGGACAGTGACAGGAACGGGGCCAGGGCCGGGGCCGGAACGCGGTCACGGCTCCCGGCCCTGTCCCCCACCCGGTGCCACCCCCGCTGTCACCCGGTGCCACCCGCGGCTGTCCCTGCCCTGGGGACACGCTTGGGGACACCTCGGGGACCTCCTCGGGGACACGGGGCGGTGGCAGCGCTGTGTCCCCTCTCTGTCCCCTCTGTGTCCCCTCTCTGTCCCCTCTCTGTCCCCTCTCTGTCCCCTCTGTGTCCTTTTTTTGGGGGGGAAAAATTCCATTTTTGGGGGAAAAAATCGTTTTTTTGGGGGAAAAATTCCTTTTTGGGGGGAGAAATTCCTTTTTTGGGGGGTAAAATTCCCTTTTTCGTGGGGCTAAAAATCGCTGTTTTTGGGAAAAGTTTCCTTGTTTGGGGGTAAAATTCCTTTTTCGGGGAAAAAATCCCTTTTTTGGGGCGAAAATTTCCTTTTGGGGGGGGGAAATTTCTCTTTTTGGGGGAAAATGTCATTTTCTGGGGGAAAATTCTTTTTTGGGGGGAAAATTAAATTTTTATGGGGCTAAAAATCGCTATTTTTGGGAAAAGTTTCCTTTTTGGGGGATAAAATTTCCTTTTTTGGAGGAAAAAAATCCCTTCTAGGGAAAAAATTCCTTTTCTAGGGCACTAAAATTTGCTATTTTTGGGAAAATGTTACTTTTTGGGAATAAAATTTCCTTTTTTAGGGGGAAATTCCTTTTTTAGGGGGCTAAAATTTTTGGGAAAATTTTCCTTTTTTGGGGGTAAAATTTCCTTTTTGGGGGGTAAAATTCCTTTTTTGGGAAAATATCCTTTTTGGGGGACAAAAATCCGTATTTTGGGGGGTAAAATTTCCTTTTTTGGGAAAATATCCTTTTTTGGGGACAAAAAAATCCCTTTTCTTGGGAGATAAAACCCCTTTTTGGGGTTAAATTGCCTTTTTCTGCGTAAATTTTCCTTTTTTGGCGGAAAAATCCCTTTTTTTGGGGGTAAAAAACTGTTTTTGGGAGGGAAAAAAATCCCTTTTTTTGGGGAAAAAATCCTTTTTTTGGGATAAATATCCCCTTTTTGGGGGGAAAAATCCCTTTTTTGGGGTCGGGGGTCCCGATTTTGGGTTTGGGGGTCCCGATTTTGGGGCTCCCGAATTTGGGGTTGGAGGTCCCGAATTTGGGGTCGGGGGGTCCGGATTTTGGGGTCGGGGGTGGCGAATTTGGGGCTCGATTTTGGGGTCGGGGGTCCTGGTTTGGGATCCCGATTTTGGGGTCGGGGGGGTCCCGATTTTGGGGTCGGGGGGGTCCCGATTTTGGGGTTTCTCCCAATTTTGGGGGGAATACCCGGGTTTGGGGTCGGGTTATCCCGGTTCAGGGGGGGTTATCCCGGTTCAGGGGGGTTATCCCGGTTCCGGGAGGGTTATCCCGGTTCCGAGGGTTTATCCCGGTTCCGGGGGGGTTATCCCGGTTCAGGTCGGGTTATCCCGGTTTGGGGTCGGGTTATCCCGGTTTCGGGGGGTTTATCCCGGTTCCGGGGGGGTTATCCCGATTCCAGGGGGGTTATCCCGGTTCCGGGAGGGTTATCCCGGTTCAGGGGGGTTATCCCGGTTCAGGGGGGTTATCCCGGTTCCGGGAGGGTTATCCCGGTTCCGAGGGTTTATCCCGGTTCCGGGGGGGTTATCCCGGTTCAGGTCGGGTTATCCCGGTTTGGGGTCGGGTTATCCCGGTTTCGGGGGGTTTATCCCGGTTCCGGGGGGGTTATCCCGATTCCAGGGGGGTTATCCCGGTTCCGGGAGGGTTATCCCGGTTCAGGGGGGTTATCCCGGTTCAGGGGGGTTATCCCGGTTCCGGGAGGGTTATCCCGGTTCCGAGGGTTTATCCCGGTTCCGGGGGGGTTATCCCGGTTCAGGTCGGGTTATCCCGGTTTGGGGTCGGGTTATCCCGGTTCCGGGGGGTTTATCCCGGTTCAGGGAGGGTTATCCCGGTTCAGGGAGGGTTATCCCGGTTCCGGGAGGGTTATCCCGGTTTGGGTCGGGTTATCCCGGTTCAGGGGGGTTTATCCCGGTTCCGGGAGGGTTATCCCGGTTTGGGTCGGGTTATCCCGGTTCCGGGGGGGTTATCCCGGTTTCGGGGGGGTTATCCCGGTTCCGGGGGGTTATCCCGCTTCAGGGGGGTTTATCCCTGTTCCTGGGGGCTGTTCCCCGTTCTCCCGGTCCGGGACCGGCTGTCCCGGTTCTTAGGGGCAGTTCCCGGTCCGGAATCCCCTTCTCCCGGTTTTTCCCGCTCCGGAATCCTTCCTCCCCCTCCGCTCCGGTTTTTCCCGCTCCGGAATCCCCTTCTCCCGGTTTATCCCGGTCCCGAATCCCCTCTCCCGCTCCGATCCGGGCTGTCCCGGTCCAGAATCCCCTTCTCCCGGTTTATCCCGCTCCGGAATCCCTTCTCCCGCCCCGGTCGAGTTTATCCCGGTCCGGAACCCCCTTCTCCCGGTTTGTCCCGGTCCGGAACCGCCTTCTCCCGGTTTATCCCGGTGCAGTCGGGGCTGTCCCGCTCCGCTCCGGTTTATCCCGGTCCGGAACCCCCTTCTCCCGGTTTGTCCCGCTCCGGTCCCAGTTTATCCCGGTCCAGGATCCCCTCTCCCGCTCTGCTCGGGGCTGTCCCTGTCCGGAATCCCTTCTCCCGGTTTATCCCTGTCCGGGACGGCCTGTCCCGGTTTTTAGGGGCAGTTCCCGGTCCGGAATCCCCTTCTCCCGGTTTATCTCGGTCCCTGATCCCCTTCTCCAGCTCCGGTCGAGTTTATCCTGCTCCGGAACCGCCTTCTCCCGGTTTATCCCGGTCCGGTCGGGGCTGTCCCGCTCCGGTCCGGTTTATCCCGGTCCGGAATCCCCTTCTCCCGGTTTGTCCCGGTCCGGGCTCCCCTCTCCCGCCCCTGTCCCGTTTCTCCCGCTCCGGCCCGGTTCTGTCCCGGTCATTTTCGGGGCTGTTCCACCCCTCTCCCGCTCCGGCCCGGTTCTGTCCCGGTCATTTTCGGGGCTCCCCTGCTCTGTCCGGTCTCTCCCGCCCCTGTCCCGGTTGTGTCCCGGTTCTGTCCCGGTCCTTTCGGTACCTTGCGCAGCTCCTGCTCGATCTCCAGGGCGCGCACGACGATGGGCCCGCGCACCGCGTACTCCACGCGGCGGATGGCGGGGTTCATCGACTCGGGGCTCAGCACCGGGCCCCGCCGCGCCCCGCCCGCCCCGGCCGCCGCCGCCGCCGCCGCCGCCGCCATCGCCAGCAGCCTGCGGGGCCGCAGCGCCCTCAGCGCCCGCATCGCCCCGGGGGCACCGAGACCGCCCCCGGGGGGACAGCGACACGGCACCGAGACCGCCCCCGGGGACACAGCGACACGGCACCGAGACCGCCCCCGGGGACACGGGCACGGCACCGAGACCGCCCCCGGGGGGACGGCGAGGCACCGAGACCGCCCCCGGGGGGACAGCGACACGGCACCGAGACCGCCCCCGGGGACAGCGACACGGCACCGAGACCGCCCCCGGGGGATGGGACGGGACGGGACGGGGTCACCGATATCGCCCCCGGGGGATGGGACGGGACGGGGACACCGAGACCGCCCTCGGGGACGCGGACACGGCACCGGGGACACCCCGACACCGCCCCCCGAGACACCGACACGGCACCGGGGACACCCCGACACAGCCCCCGGGGGATGGGACACAGCCCCCGGTAACCCCGAAAGTGCTCCGGGGTTACCGGAGCTGCCCTGAGCCGGGGCAATAACGAACAGGGCGGGGGCAATCACGGGGCAATAACGGGGCAATAACGGGGCAATAACGGGCAGGGG
The DNA here is from genome assembly GCF_036417665.1 of Passer domesticus. Lineage (NCBI taxonomy): Eukaryota > Metazoa > Chordata > Aves > Passeriformes > Passeridae > Passer > Passer domesticus. The sequence continues at coordinate 13,592 of NW_026989991.1, read as the reverse complement.
CAATAACGGGCGGGGGGCGGTACCGGGCAGGGCGGGGGGCGGTACCGGGCAGGGCGGGGGCAATCACGGGGCAATCACGGGGCAATAACGGGCAGGGGCAATAACGGGCACGGGGCGGTACCGGGCAGGGCGGGGGGCGGTACCCGGCAGGGCGGGGGGCGGTACCGGGCAGGGCAGGGGCAATCACGGGGCAATAACGGGCGGGGGGCAAGGGTCGGTAACGGGCGGGGGGCGGTAACGGGCAAAGGGCAACGGGCAAAGGGCAACGCGGGGGGAGGAGGGCACGTGGCGGGGGGACACGGGGACAGCGGGGACAGGGGTGGGACCGGGACACCGGGAATGGGACACTGGGACACGGGGTGGGACACTGGGAATGCGACCGGGACACCGGGAATGGGACACGGGGATGGCACCGGGACATCGGGACAGGGGTGGGACTGGGGCACCGGGAATGGGACACTGGGAATGGGGTGGGACCGGGACACGGGGAATGGAACCGGCACCGGGAATGGGACACGGGGAATGGGACACCGGGAATGGGACACGGGGAATGGGACACCGGGAATGGGACACTGGGAATGGGACACTGGGAATGGCACTGGCACCGGGACACCGGGAATGGGACACCGGGAATGGGACACTGGGACCGGGACTGGCACCGGGACACCGGGAATGGGGCGGCACCGGGAATGGGACGCTGGGACCGGGACTGGCACCGGGACACGGGGAATGGGGCGGCACCAGCGACAATCGGCACCGGGAACGGGACTGGCACCGGGAATGGGACACCGGGAATGGGACCGGCACCGGGGACAGCTGGCACGGGGTGGCATCGGGAATGGGACACTGGGAAAGGAGTGGCACCGGCGACAGGGAACGGGAATGGCAGCGGGAAGGGGACACCGGGAATGGGACTGGCTCCGGGACACCGGGAATGGGGCGGCACCGGGAATGGGACACCGGGAATGGGGCGGCACCGGCGACAAGCGGCACCGGGAACGGGGGTGGCACCGGGAATGGGACTGGCACCAGGACACCGGGAATGGGACTGGCACCGGGAATGGGACACCGGGAATGGGACACCGGGAATGGGACACGGGGAATGGCACTGGCACCGGGACACCGGGAATGGGGCGGCACCGGGAATGGGACACCGGGAATGGGACACCGGGAATGGGACACGGGGAATGGGACACGGGGAATGGCACTGGCACCGGGACACCGGGAATGGGACTGGCACCGGGACACCGGGAATGGGGTGGCACCGGCGACAATCCGCAGCGGGAATGGGACCGCCACCGGGAAGGGGACACGGGGAACGGGAACGGGGGTGGCACCGGGGACACCGGGAAGGGGACAGTGGCACTGGGGGTGGCACGGGAAGGGGACAGTGGCACCGGGGACACCGGGAAGGGGACAGTGGCACTGGGGGTGGCACGGGAAGAGGACAGTGGCACTGGGGGTGGCACGGGAAGGGGACACTGGCACTGGGGGTGGCACGGGAAGGGGACAGTGGCACTGGGGGTGGCACGGGAAGGGGACAGCTGGCGGCACGGGGGTGCCACCGGTGACAACGGACACCGAGGGGGGGGGGGGGCAGGATGGCACCGGGACAGCGCCACCGACCGGGCTGGGGACAGGCGACACGAGGGGGGCGGCACACGGGGAGGGGGGAACTGGGGACCCCAGACCACCCCCCCAAACCAAAATGTCCCAAAATTGCCCCAAATTGCCCCAAATTCCCCGCTCACATCGCCCCCCAGCGGCTGCAACCGCCGCCCGCGCCGGCCACGCCCCCTTGGATGTCAATCAGGACAGACCACGCCCACTGAGAGCTGATTGGCTGTCGGAGGACGGGGCGGGGCCGGGAGAACCCAAAGTGGGGCGCGGGGGGGGCGGAATGGGGAACCCGAAAAAACCCCAAAATTGGGGGGGCCCAAAGACACCAACCGAAAATTCGGGGACCCGACAGAGCCCCAAAATTGGGAGGACGTCGTGGACCCCTCCCAAAATTTGGGGACCCCAAAATCAACCAAAACTGGGGGAGCCGGCAGACTCTGCCCATTAGAGACCCCAAAATCCCACAAAAAATCCCCATTAGAGACCCCATAAATCCCCATTAGAGACCCCATAAATCCCCACTGCAGATCCCATAAATCCGCACTGCAGACCCCATAAATCCCCATTAGAGACCCCATAAATCCCCACTGCAGACCCCATAAATCCCCAGTGCAGACCCCATAAATCCCCACTGCAGACCCCATAAATCCCCAGTGCAGACCCCATAAATCCCCAGTGCAGACCCCATAAATCCCCATTGCAGACCCCATAAATCCCCAGTGCAGACCCCATAAATCCCCAGTGCAGACCCCATAAATCCCCATTAGAGACCCCATAAATCCCCACTGCAGACCCCATAAATCCCCATTAGAGACCCCATAAATCCCCACTGCAGACCCCATATAACCCCAGTGCAGACCCCATAAATCCCCATTAGAGACCCCATAAATCCCCATTGCAGACCCCATAAATCCCCATTAGAGACCCCATAAATCCCCACTGCAGACCCCATAAATCCCCACTGCAGACCCCATAAATCCCCATTAGAGACCCCATAAATCCCCATTGCAGACCCCATAAATCCCCACTGCAGACCCCATAAATCCCCACTGCAGACCCCATAAATCCCCATTAGAGACCCCATAAATCCCCACTGCAGACCCCATAAATCCCCACTGCAGACCCCATAAATCCCCAGTGCAGACCCCATAAATCCCCATTAGAGACCCCATAAATCCCCATTAGAGACCCCATAAATCCCCACTGCAGACCCCATAAATCCCCATTGCAGACCCCATAAATCCCCACTGCAGACCCCATAAATCCCCATTGCAGACCCCATAAATCCCCACTGCAGACCCCATAAATCCCCATTGCAGACCCCATAAATCCCCACTGCAGACCCCATAAATCCCCACTGCAGACCCCATAAATCCCCAGTGCAGACTCCATAAATCCCCATTAGAGACCCCATAAATCCCCACTGCAGACCCCATAAATCCCCATTAGAGACCCCATAAATCCCCACTGCAGACCCCATAAATCCCCACTGCAGACCCCATAAATCCCCACTGCAGACCCCATAAATCCCCATTGCAGACCCCATAAATCCCCACTGCAGACCCCATAAATCCCCATTAGAGACCCCATATATCCCCATTAGAGACCCCATAAATCCCCACTGCAGACCCCATAAATCCCCATTAGAGACCCCATAAATCCCCATTGCAGACCCCATAAATCCCCATTAGAGACCCCATAAATCCCCACTGCAGACCCCATAAATCCCCACTGCAGACCCCATAAATCCCCATTAGAGACCCCATAAATCCCCATTAGAGACCCCATAAATCCCCACTGCAGACCCCATAAATCCCCACTGCAGACCCCATAAATCCCCATTAGAGACCCCATAAATCCCCATTAGAGACCCCATAAATCCCCACTGCAGACCCCATAAATCCCCATTGCAGACCCCATAAATCCCCACTGCAGACCCCATAAATCCCCACTGCAGACCCCATAAATCCCCATTGCAGACCCCATAAATCCCCATTAGAGACCCCATAAATCCCCAGTGCAGACCCCATAAATCCCCACTGCAGACCCCATAAATCCCCAGTGCAGACCCCATAAATCCCCACTGCAGACCCCATAAATCCCCATTGCAGACCCCATAAATCCCCATTAGAGACCCCATAAATCCCCATTAGAGACCCCATAAATCCCCAGTGCAGACCCCATAAATCCCCATTGCAGACCCCATAAATCCCCACTGCAGACCCCATAAATCCCCACTGCAGACACCATAAATCCCCATTGCAGACCCCATAAATCCCCACTGCAGACCCCATAAATCCCAATTAGAGACCCCATAAATCCCCAGTGCAGACCCCATAAATCCCCACTGCAGACCCCATAAATCCCCAGTGCAGACCCCATAAATCCCCCATTAGAGACCCCATAAATCCCCACTGCTGACCCCAAAAATCCCCAGTGCAGACCCCAAAAATCGCCACTGCAGACCCCATAAATCCCCACTGCAGACCCCATAAATCCCCATTAGAGACCCCATAAATCCCCACTGCAGACCCCATAAATCCCCACTGCAGACCCCATAAATCCCCATTGCAGACCCCATAAATCCCCACTGCAGACCCCATAAATCCCCATTAGAGACCCCATAAATCCCCAGTGCAGACCCCATAAATCCCCACTGCAGACCCCATAAATCCCCATTAGAGACCCCATAAATCCCCAGTGCAGACCCCATAAATCCCCACTGCAGACCCCATAAATCCCCATTAGAGACCCCATAAATCCCCATTAGAGACCCCATAAATCCCCATTGCAGACCCCATAAATCCCCAGTGCAGACCCCATAAATCCCCACTGCAGACCCCATAAATCCCCATTAGAGACCCCATAAATCCCCACTGCAGACCCCATAAATCCCCACTGCAGACCCCATAAATCCCCACTGCAGACCCCATAAATCCCCACTGCAGACCCCATTAAATCCCCATTAGAGACCCCATAAATCCCCACTGCAGACCCCATAAATCCCCATTAGAGACCCCATAAATCCCCAGTGCAGACCCCATAAATCCCCATTAGAGACCCCATAAATCCCCATTAGAGACCCCATAAATCCCCAGTGCAGACCCCATAAATCCCCACTGCAGACCCCATAAATCCCCACTGCAGACCCCATAAATCCCCAGTGCAGACCCCATAAATCCCCAGTGCAGACCCCATAAATCCCCATTAGAGACCCCATAAATCCCCAGTGCAGACCCCATAAATCCCCATTAGAGACCCCATAAATCCCCACTGCAGACCCCATAAATCCCCACTGCAGACCCCATAAATCCCCATTAGAGACCCCATAAATCCCCAGTGCAGACCCCATAAATCCCCATTACAGACCCCATAAATCCCCAGTGCAGACCCCATAAATCCCCACTGCAGACCCCATAAATCCCCACTGCAGACCCCATAAATCCCCAGTGCAGACCCCATAAATCCCCATTGCAGACCCCATAAATCCCCATTAGAGACCCCATAAATCCCCACTGCAGACCCCATAAATCCCCATTAGAGACCCCATAAATCCCCACTGCAGACCCCATAAATCCCCAGTGCAGACCCCATAAATCCCCAGTGCAGACCCCATAAATCCCCACTGCAGACCCCATAAATCCCCATTGCAGACCCCATAAATCCCCATTAGAGACCCCATAAATCCCCACTGCAGACCCCATAAATCCCCAGTGCAGACCCCATAAATCCCCATTAGAGACCCCATAAATCCCCACTGCAGACCCCATAAATCCCCACTGCAGACCCCATAAATCCCCATTGCAGACCCCATAAATCCCCATTGCAGACCCCATAAATCCCCACTGCAGACCCCATAAATCCCCATTAGAGACCCCATAAATCCCCACTGCAGACCCCATAAATCCCCACTGCAGACCCCATAAATCCCCAGTGCAGACCCCATAAATCCCCATTAGAGACCCCATAAATCCCCACTGCAGACCCCATAAATCCCCACTGCAGACCCCATAAATCCCCAGTGCAGACCCCATAAATCCCCATTGCAGACCCCATAAATCCCCATTAGAGACCCCATAAATCCCCACTGCAGACCCCATAAATCCCCATTAGAGACCCCATAAATCCCCACTGCAGACCCCATAAATCCCCAGTGCAGACCCCATAAATCCCCAGTGCAGACCCCATAAATCCCCACTGCAGACCCCATAAATCCCCATTGCAGACCCCATAAATCCCCATTAGAGACCCCATAAATCCCCACTGCAGACCCCATAAATCCCCAGTGCAGACCCCATAAATCCCCATTAGAGACCCCCATAAATCCCCACTGCAGACCCCATAAATCCCCACTGCAGACCCCATAAATCCCCATTGCAGACCCCATAAATCCCCATTGCAGACCCCATAAATCCCCACTGCAGACCCCATAAATCCCCATTAGAGACCCCATAAATCCCCACTGCAGACCCCATAAATCCCCACTGCAGACCCCATAAATCCCCAGTGCAGACCCCATAAATCCCCATTAGAGACCCCATAAATCCCCATTGCAGACCCCATAAATCCCCACTGCAGACCCCATAAATCCCCACTGCAGACCCCATAAATCCCCATTAGAGACCCCATAAATCCCCATTAGAGACCCCATAAATCCCCACTGCAGACCCCCATAAATCCCCACTGCAGACCCCATAAATCCCCAGTGCAGACCCCATAAATCCCCACTGCAGACCCCATAAATCCCCATTGCAGACCCCATAAATCCCCATTAGAGACCCCCATAAATCCCCAGTGCAGACCCCATAAATCCCCACTGCAGACCCCATAAATCCCCAGTGCAGACCCCATAAATCCCCACTGCAGACCCCATAAATCCCCATTAGAGACCCCATAAATCCCCATTAGAGACCCCATAAATCCCCAGTGCAGACCCCATAAATCCCCATTGCAGACCCCATAAATCCCCACTGCAGACCCCATAAATCCCCACTGCAGACACCATAAATCCCCATTGCAGACCCCATAAATCCCCACTGCAGACCCCATAAATCCCAATTAGAGACCCCATAAATCCCCAGTGCAGACCCCATAAATCCCCATTGCAGACCCCATAAATCCCCACTGCAGACCCCATAAATCCCAATTAGAGACCCCATAAATCCCCAGTGCAGACCCCATAAATCCCCACTGCAGACCCCATAAATCCCCACTGCAGACCCCATAAATCCCCAGTGCAGACCCCATAAATCCCCCATTAGAGACCCCATAAATCCCCAGTGCAGACCCATAAATCCCCACTGCTGACCCCAAAAATCCCCAGTGCAGACCCCAAAAATCGCCACTGCAGACCCCATAAATCCCCACTGCAGACCCCATAAATCCCCATTAGAGACCCCATAAATCCCCACTGCAGACCCCATAAATCCCCACTGCAGACCCCATAAATCCCCATTGCAGACCCCATAAATCCCCACTGCAGACCCCATAAATCCCCATTAGAGACCCCATAAATCCCCAGTGCAGACCCCATAAATCCCCACTGCAGACCCCATAAATCCCCATTAGAGACCCCATAAATCCCCAGTGCAGACCCCATAAATCCCCACTGCAGACCCCATAAATCCCCATTAGAGACCCCATAAATCCCCATTAGAGACCCCATAAATCCCCATTGCAGACCCCATAAATCCCCAGTGCAGACCCCATAAATCCCCACTGCAGACCCCATAAATCCCCATTAGAGACCCCATAAATCCCCACTGCAGACCCCATAAATCCCCACTGCAGACCCCATAAATCCCCACTGCAGACCCCATAAATCCCCACTGCAGACCCCATAAATCCCCATTAGAGACCCCATAAATCCCCACTGCAGACCCCATAAATCCCCATTAGAGACCCCATAAATCCCCAGTGCAGACCCCATAAATCCCCATTACAGACCCCATAAATCCCCAGTGCAGACCCCATAAATCCCCACTGCAGACCCCATAAATCCCCACTGCAGACCCCATAAATCCCCAGTGCAGACCCCATAAATCCCCAGTGCCGACCCCATAAATCCCCATTAGAGACCCCATAAATCCCCAGTGCAGACCCCATAAATCCCCATTAGAGACCCCATAAATCCCCACTGCAGACCCCATAAATCCCCACTGCAGACCCCATAAATCCCCATTAGAGACCCCATAAATCCCCAGTGCAGACCCCATAAATCCCCATTACAGACCCCATAAATCCCCAGTGCAGACCCCATAAATCCCCACTGCAGACCCCATAAATCCCCACTGCAGACCCCATAAATCCCCAGTGCAGACCCCATAAATCCCCATTGCAGACCCCATAAATCCCCATTAGAGACCCCATAAATCCCCAGTGCAGACCCCATAAATCCCCATTAGAGACCCCATAAATCCCCATTGCAGACCCCATAAATCCCCATTTCAGACCCCATAAATCCCCATTGCAGACCCCATAAATCCCCATTAGAGACCCCATAAATCCCCACTGCAGACCCCATAAATCCCCATTGCAGACCCCATAAATCCCCATTAGAGACCCCATAAATCCCCACTGCAGACCCCATAAATCCCCAGTGCAGACCCCATAAATCCCCATTAGAGACCCCATAAATCCCCACTGCAGACCCCATAAATCCCCATTAGAGACCCCATAAATCCCCATTAGAGACCCCATAAATCCCCACTGCAGACCCCATAAATCCCCATTAGAGACCCCATAAATCCCCACTGCAGACCCCATAAATCCCCAGTGCAGACCCCATAAATCCCCACTGCAGACCCCATAAATCCCCATTACAGACCCCATAAATCCCCACTGCAGACCCCATAAATCCCCATTGCAGACCCTATAAATCCCCATTAGAGACCCCATAAATCCCCATTGCAGACCCCATAAATCCCCACTTGCAGACCCCATAAATCCCCATTAGAGACCCCATAAATCCCCCATTAGAGACCCCATAAATCCCCACTGCAGACCCCATAAATCACCATTGCAGACCCTATAAATCCCCATTAGAGACCCCATAAATCCCCACTGCAGACCCCATAAATCCCCACTGCAGACCCCATAAATCCCCATTAGAGACCCCATAAATCCCCACTGCAGACCCCATAAATCCCCAGTGCAGACCCCATAAATCCCCATTGCAGACCCCATAAATCCCCATAAGAGACCCCATAAATCCCCACTGCAGACCCCATAAATCCCCATTAGAGACCCCATAAATCCCCAGTGCAGACCCCATAAATCCCCATTAGAGACCCCATAAATCCCCAGTGCAGACCCCATAAATCCCCACTGCAGACCCCATAAATCCCCATTAGAGACCCCATAAATCCCCACTGCAGACCCCATAAATCCCCCACTGCAGACCCCATAAATCCCCATTGCAGACCCCATAAATCCCCACTGCAGACCCCATAAATCCCCAGTGCAGACCCCCATAAATCCCCACTGCAGACCCCATAAATCCCCATTAGAGACCCCATAAATCCCCATTAGAGACCCCATAAATCCCCACTGCAGACCCCATAAATCCCCATTAGAGACCCCATAAATCCCCAGTGCAGACCCCATAAATCCCCACTGCAGACCCCATAAATCCCCATTAGAGACCCCATAAATCCCCAGTGCAGACCCCATAAATCCCCACTGCAGACCCCATAAATCCCCATTAGAGACCCCATAAATCCCCATTGCAGACCCCATAAATCCCCAGTGCAGACCCCATAAATCCCCACTGCAGACCCCATAAATCCCCATTAGAGACCCCATAAATCCCCAGTGCAGACCCCATAAATCCCATTAGAGACCCCATAAATCCCCATTAGAGACCCCATAAATCCCCACTGCAGACCCCATAAATCCCCAGTGCAGACCCCATAAATCCCCACTGCAGACCCCATAAATCCCCATTAGAGACCCCATAAATCCCCAGTGCAGACCCCATAAATCCCCACTGCAGACCCCAAAAATCCCCATTGCAGACCCCATAAATCCCCACTGCAGACCCCATAAATCCCCATTGCAGACCCCATAAATCCCCACTGCAGACCCCATAAATCCCCAGTGCAGACCCCATAAATCCCCACTGCAGACCCCATAAATCCCCATTGCAGACCCCATAAATCCCCATTAGAGACCCCATAAATCCCCATTGCAGACCCCATAAATCCCCACTGCAGACCCCATAAATCCCCATTAGAGACCCCATAAATCCCCATTAGAGACCCGATAAATCCCCACTGCAGACCCCATAAATCCCCATTAGAGACCCCATAAATCCCCATTAGAGACCCCATAAATCCCCACTGCAGACCCCATAAATCCCCACTGCAGACCCCATAAATCCCCATTGCAGACCCCATAAATCCCCACTGCAGACCCCATAAATCCCCAGTGCAGACCCCATAAATCCCCATTAGAGACCCCATAAATCCCCAGTGCAGACCCCATAAATCCCCACTGCAGACCCCATAAATCCCCATTGCAGACCCCATAAATCCCCACTGCAGACCCCATAAATCCCCAGTGCAGACCCCATAAATCCCCATTAGAGACCCCATAAATCCCCAGTGCAGACCCCATAAATCCCCACTGCAGACCCCATAAATCCCCATTAGAGACCCCATAAATCCCCAGTGCAGACCCCATAAATCCCCACTGCAGACCCCATAAATCCCCATTAGAGACCCCATAAATCCCCATTAGAGACCCCATAAATCCCCATTGCAGACCCCATAAATCCCCAGTGTAGACCCCATAAATCCCCACTGCAGACCCCATAAATCCCCATTAGAGACCCCATAAATCCCCACTGCAGACCCCATAAATCCCCACTGCAGACCCCATATATCCCCATTAGAGACCCCATAAATCCCCACTGCAGACCCCATAAATCCCCACTGCAGACCCCATAAATCCCCATTGCAGACCCCATAAATCCCCATTAGAGACCCCATAAATCCCCACTGCAGACCCCATAAATCCCCAGTGCAGACCCCATAAATCCCCATTAGAGACCCCATAAATCCCCATTGCAGACCCCATAAATCCCCACTGCAGACCCCATAAATCCCCACTGCAGACCCCATAAATCCCCATTAGAGACCCCATAAATCCCCATTAGAGACCCCATAAATCCCCACTGCAGACCCCATAAATCCCCACTGCAGACCCCATAAATCCCCAGTGCAGACCCCATAAATCCCCACTGCAGACCCCATAAATCCCCATTGCAGACCCCATAAATCCCCATTAGAGACCCCATAAATCCCCAGTGCAGACCCCATAAATCCCCACTGCAGACCCCATAAATCCCCAGTGCAGACCCCATAAATCCCCACTGCAGACCCCATAAATCCCCATTAGAGACCCCATAAATCCCCATTAGAGACCCCATAAATCCCCAGTGCAGACCCCATAAATCCCCATTGCAGACCCCATAAATCCCCACTGCAGACCCCATAAATCCCCACTGCAGACACCATAAATCCCCATTGCAGACCCCATAAATCCCCACTGCAGACCCCATAAATCCCAATTAGAGACCCCATAAATCCCCAGTGCAGACCCCATAAATCCCCACTGCAGACCCCATAAATCCCCAGTGCAGACCCCATAAATCCCCCATTAGAGACCCCATAAATCCCCACTGCTGACCCCAAAAATCCCCAGTGCAGACCCCAAAAATCGCCACTGCAGACCCCATAAATCCCCACTGCAGACCCCATAAATCCCCATTAGAGACCCCATAAATCCCCACTGCAGACCCCATAAATCCCCACTGCAGACCCCATAAATCCCCATTGCAGACCCCATAAATCCCCACTGCAGACCCCATAAATCCCCATTAGAGACCCCATAAATCCCCAGTGCAGACCCCATAAATCCCCACTGCAGACCCCATAAATCCCCATTAGAGACCCCATAAATCCCCAGTGCAGACCCCATAAATCCCCACTGCAGACCCCATAAATCCCCATTAGAGACCCCATAAATCCCCATTAGAGACCCCATAAATCCCCATTGCAGACCCCATAAATCCCCAGTGCAGACCCCATAAATCCCCACTGCAGACCCCATAAATCCCCATTAGAGACCCCATAAATCCCCACTGCAGACCCCATAAATCCCCACTGCAGACCCCATAAATCCCCACTGCAGACCCCATAAATCCCCACTGCAGACCCCATAAATCCCCATTAGAGACCCCATAAATCCCCACTGCAGACCCCATAAATCCCCATTAGAGACCCCATAAATCCCCAGTGCAGACCCCATAAATCCCCATTAGAGACCCCATAAATCCCCATTAGAGACCCCATAAATCCCCAGTGCAGACCCCATAAATCCCCACTGCAGACCCCATAAATCCCCACTGCAGACCCCATAAATCCCCATTGCAGACCCCATAAATCCCCAGTGCAGACCCCATAAATCCCCATTAGAGACCCCATAAATCCCCATTAGAGACCCCATAAATCCCCCATTAGAGACCCCATAAATCCCCAGTGCAGACCCCATAAATCCCCAGTGCAGACCCCATAAATCCCCATTAGAGACCCCATAAATCCCCAGTGCAGACCCCATAAATCCCCATTAGAGACCCCATAAATCCCCACTGCAGACCCCATAAATCCCCATTAGAGACCCCATAGATCCCCATTAGAGACCCCATAAATCCCCACTGCAGACCCCATAAATCCCCACTGCAGACCCCATAAATCCCCATTAGAGACCCCATAAATCCCCATTAGAGACCCCATAAATCCCCAGTGCAGACCCCATAAATCCCCACTGCAGACCCCATAAATCCCCATTGCAGACCCCATAAATCCCCATTGCAGACCCCATAAATCCCCATTAGAGACCCCATAAATCCCCATTGCAGACCCCATAAATCCCCATTAGAGACCCCATAAATCCCCACTGCAGACCCCATAAATCCCCATTAGAGACCCCATAAATCCCCAGTGCAGACCCCATAAATCCCCATTAGAGACCCCATAAATCCCCACTGCAGACCCCATAAATCCCCACTGCCCATAATCCCGCAGACCCCATAAATCCCAGTGCAGACCCCATAAATCCCCATTGCAGACCCCATAAATCCCCATTAGAGACCCCATAAATCCCCACTGCAGACCCCATAAATCCCCAGTGCAGACCCCATAAATCCCCAGTGCAGACCCCATAAATCCCCATTAGAGACCCCATAAATCCCCACTGCAGACCCCATAAATCCCCAGTGCAGACCCCATAAATCCCCATTAGAGACCCCATAAATCCCCACTGCAGACCCCAAAAATCCCCATTAGAGACCCCATAAATCCCCAGTGCAGACCCCATAAATCCCCAGTGCAGACCCCATAAATCCCCATTAGAGACCCCATAAATCCCCACTGCAGACCCCATAAATCCCCATTGCAGACCCCATAAATCCCCACTGCAGACCCCATAAATCCCCAGTGCAGACCCCATAAATCCCCGCTGCAGACCCCATAAATCCCCACTGCAGACCCCATAAATCCCCAGTGCAGACCCCATAAATCCCCATTAGAGACCCCATAAATCCCCATTAGAGACCCCATAAATCCCCAGTGCAGACCCCATAAATCCCCATTTCAGACCCCATAAATCCCCAGTGCAGACCCCATAAATCCCCATTGCAGACCCCATAAATCCCCACTGCAGACCCCATAAATCCCCATTGCAGACCCCATAAATCCCCATTAGAGACCCCATAAATCCCCACTGCAGACCCCATAAATCCCCAGTGCAGACCCCATAAATCCCCATTAGAGACCCCATAAATCCCCACTGCAGACCCCATAAATCCCCATTTCAGACCCCATAAATCCCCAGTGCAGACCCCATAAATCCCCATTGCAGACCCCATAAATCCCCACTGCAGACCCCATAAATCCCCATTGCAGACCCCA